>NC_135427.1:5574945-5874945 GCF_051991245.1 Festucalex cinctus
GCCCTGGTTGATCTCATTTGTTCTGCTGCCACCTGCTGGCCGTTTGTGTAATAAATACCATTTCTGCAACCGTTCTTTGCAGCTGAGAGGCTGCATCAAACCCTTCTGTATGCTCTAGCATAAAAAAACAAACAAAAAAAAACACGTATAAATACATCTTTGGGACACAACATTAAAAAAAAAAACGTATTTACACGTTATTGGGAGCAAATGAGTTCAGGAATAATGGTCAAATTGTCCTGCCTTTCGGTAATTATTGGGTCAAAGTTAGCATAAAAATGAACTTGACACAAAAAACGTCACTGCAAATTAGCATGACAGTGTATCTTATTTAGCCCACATCTTTTCCTCATTGATATGCAATGACTACTTCAGTCAAGTAAGGTAAAGTTTCAGTTAACCTCATCAGACGTGAACAGCTACAATCTCCGATTAACATTAATTCGGGGTTTAGCTGTGAAATCGGACAAATCACGCCGGCATGGCTTATAGATAAGCCAACATTTGGCAGTGTGATTTTCCAAGCTAGCTCATCTCTGCGACCCAAAGTCACATTCGTAGCCTTGCACAGATTTTAGGTGAGGTTACAAAATGATTTGATGATGGAAATATGAGATAGTTTAATTTGTTGGGCACTGCTAATCAGTTACAAACAAATACAATGCAAACAGTATTTTGAAATTAAAATAGCTTGAAAGCCTTGCAAATAACGTTTTTTTTGTTTTGTTTTTTCTGGTGACAACTTTAATACTTGATCCAGTTTGAGATATCACGTACTCAACAAATCGCTCATGACATATGTTTTTGCAAATGATAATAAAATTAACAATTATTAAATCCTAATACACAGTCGACCATTTGGCTTTACGAACTGGATTATATTGCACTTGTTTGCTGCGCTGAGAGATGATCTGCAAAACAAACACCGGATGGAGTTCACTCACCCGTCTGTTCGTGTGATGAACGGGCTGGCCCCAACGATCTTCAGATAAATCCATCTTCACTTTGTGTGCGCGAGGACTGCGGACTGTGCGGAGTGAGGAGTCGTCGGAGTGAACGCGCTCTCCTCCGCCATCTCTCTCTCTCTCTCTTAGTCTCTTTCTCATGCACTCACACACACACACACACCTCCTCTTTAAGCCAACTGCCTGTATCCAGATGTGTCACGCGTTGCCGAGAATCACCAATTGATTATGAAAAGCGTGGCCGCTCGGCATGATAATCCAGATTTAGAGTAGGGCAGCCCCAACAGACGCACTCAGACAAACTCACCCCATCTGATGCGCACGTATCGGAGACTCTCCGTCTTCATTAGTCCGTCCAGTTGCAGCGCCCTTTTCTCGGCTTCATCTTGGCCTACATAAAGAAAAGGCCAGTTAAGCCCCAGATATGACAGAATGCGGAACGGGGTCAAGTGGTGAGCAGGGGGGACAACCATGCATCATTGACTGGAGATGTTCCAAGATGGATGACTGACACAGCAGAGGGAATCGGGATATTTCATCTTGATCAAGATATAGATCTAGCTCGTCCATCCTGAATGCATTACCGAAAAGCTCACTGAAGATAGTGGAGACCAAGTTTCAAAGCAAACACGGTAAAGCAGCATTTAGCTGTTATGCTGCATGCAATTGGAATAAGCTTCGCTACGAATTGAAGTCAGCCCCAAGTGTAAAGGCCTAAATCCTGGTTTAAAAGGCAGTTATTCTTTCACTTACCACTAGAGGGAACCAGCAAATAACTAGAGCAGTGGTCTGCAACCTGCGACTCTGGAGTCACATGTGGGTCTTCAGTCCCTCTCCTGTGGGCCCCTGTGGAGAAAAAAACAAACAAACAAACAAACAAACAAAAACAAAACAAAACAAAACCTCAAACTAAAAAAAAAAAAAAGTTTTTATTAAAAGAAGAAAATAAATATGTGAAAAATATTCATTTCTACTTAAAAAAATAGAAATGAATTTCATTTCATTCATTTAAATGAAATAATGATATAGATGAAAAAAGATTATTATTATTTTTTTTTTTAAAAGTCAGTGTCAACATTTTTAAGTTGTTAAAAAAAAAAAAAAGAGACAAAAGGTAGATGAAAAAAAGTTTTAAAAATGACATATGTCCCAAAAGTGACCATAAAATGCCCAAAAAGGAAGATGAAATGCAGATAATTACTATTAAATGTCCATGAAATGGCAAAAAATGTCAGAGAACTGAATGCTAATAGTAGAAAAGAAAATGTATATAAAATGTCCCAAAGCAAAAAAGAAATCTAAAAAATGACCATACAATGTACGAAAAAATTGCCAACAGTCAGAACATTTATGTTGCAACAAGCCTGTTTCCCCAGTGCTTCAACAGGTTTCTGAATAATGATAAAATGCTAATTGCTGCAAAACTGAAAAAGATACAAACATACTATTTTTTTCCTGATGAAAGAATAGATTCTCATCTTTCCTTTGGTAGGTTCTAAGTTTTTATAGCAGTAGAACAAAATATTCTGTGGGCTTTGCAAAATCAGTCAAAATCCAGTAAAACAACCGTGAGCGAAGGTTGTTGCTTCAGTGAAAATGGCTGGGAATGAATGAGTTAATTGCTCTCTTACTTAAGAATCTAACCCAGGTCTATATTTAGAGCACCGTGCGAAAAACACAATTTAAACATCTCAATGGCACGTGGTGAGATGATAATTACCGGATTACTTCAGGTTGGCGACATAATTATGAAAGTAACACTTAAGTAAACGAGCATAAAATATCCCAAGGGGCTTAAGATTTATGTGAGCGACTGCAGCTGGCATGTTCATGTTGACCGCCTTCTCATTGCACCAACACACACACGCATACCTTTGCCATCTGTTGTCAACTGTTCAAAAATAGCCCTACCAGAAGCTTCCTAAGTGAGTGATAGCTAGCTAGGCCGAGCGCTGGCTTTCTATTGCTAAAATCCGCCTCCAGAATGACCACCAGTCGCTACAAGTCGGTTTACTTGACTTCCATTCCCGGCGTTCGAGTGTAACAAAAGATGGAAGCATTCCCGGACCACTTCATGGAATTCCACCCCGTCCACGGGACCAATGTGCAACTGGACTACTCAGCGACGCAGGCCACACGGGTGGAGAGCTTTGCCAACGGAGTGTGCTTTAGCAAACAACCATTAAAACCCGGGGAGATTTTCCTCATCGAGATCGAGGACAAGGAGCTGGGCTGGTGCGGCCACCTCCGGATCGGCCTGACCGCCAGGGACCCCAGACGCTTGGAGGTGGTCCCCGAGTACTCCATCCCGGATCTGACGGACCTGGGCGACAGCTGGGTGTTCGCCATCACTCGAAACCACAACAAGGTTCCGGAGGAGGTCGACGCGGGGGAAGGTGGCCACGAGCCGAGAGAGGAACTAGCCGGGGGTCACCGACTGGGGCGAGGGGAGCCCGACTCCGACAGCAAACCAAAGACTTTTTTCACAGACTCGCATTTGCACATCGAGAACGTTCGGATCCCGAGGGACAAGCTGGTCGGCCGCAGCCGACCCGGACGCTTCAGTCACATTCTGGACGACTTGTACAAAAGCAACGCTTTGCCGCCGACCGCCAGACGCAGCCGGATCGGAGTCCTGTACGTGCCCAAAGGCCGCGATCGAGGCGACATGCATATCGTCATCAACGGGGAGGACATGGGCGCTTCCGCCAAAGGCATCCCTACCGTTGAGCCTCTTTATGCTGTCGTGGATGTGTTTGCTGCCACTAAGTGTGTCAGGATTGTGCAGGTGGAGTATGGATGTGAGTATCAAGATTTGGTCATTTTATCTCATTAAGACTTTCCTAAATTGTCTACTCTTCAGTTTCTTCCTTGCAGACACTGTGCAGGAAGTCCATCCAGAAGCATATTGTTCACAGAATGGCCATCGATTGGCTGGAGCTACCGGAGGCGCTCAAGCACTTCTGCAAGTACGAGTGAGAACTGAAAATCGTAAAACGTCGGCGACGTCGAGGAATGTTCTGATTTACGAGGACGATGTGAACTGAACTCGGATTGTTGATTGTCACGATGCAAGATGGTGAAGATGACTGTCATTTTTAATTAATTTAATCACTGTATAGAGCCCCCAGATTGCAACTATTGCCTATTAAAATAATTAAGCGTCTCTTCCTGAATATTTTTTTTCACATTTTGAGTTTGTAAGGTGCGTAAATTGTTTTTACTAGGGGGTGTGAAGAGCCCGGTGCCTGGCGATTCGATCCGTATCAGGATTCATAGGTCACGATTCCGTTCAGATTAATCCCGATACGAATCTATAAGTCAATTAATGCGTTTTTTTTTTTGGACTCATCAGCAAACTTGTACATGTACGCTGTAAGATTTGTATGAATGTATTCATCTGAAACTTCAGGCTTATAACTGTGAGGCTTCATGTGTGAACAGCATTGAAATAAAATATTACGGCTTAATGTACATTAATATAACATTATTTCATGCTTAAAGTGTGAATCCTAACCCTAAGTAAGACGTTTTGTTGAATATTTCCATCAAAAATTGATGTTTGAACGTCCATTCGGCAGCATATTGAATCGATATGAGAATTGAGCGCTGTAATACTGGTGATATATGGCCAAATCATTAAAAAAACAAACAAAAAAACTACTTTTTTACTATGATGGCATTCCCATCTACTAAATGGTATCCAACCATCCATTTATTGACCAACCGGAAGTTTAAAGGTTGACTCATTGAGACATTTTCAGCAGTAAAAAAGTTCATATTAAAAGTTAATATTTTTGTCCAAGTATGAATGGCTTGCTGAGGAAGCAACCTCAAAAGTATTTTTTATTTTTTTTTGGAAGTAGCTATATTTTCGCCGAAGTCAGGTGTTCACTCGTGATCCTAATGATGGCAGGTGCCATACAAAATGGATGGATGGCGCATGCGTTTTGTCACACACTTAGAAATGGAGAGAACGTGTTTAAGATTTGTGTTTAACATTTGTCCACAACTTTGTAAAGCATATCAACCACAATACCAGGTACAACTGCAGTCTAATAAGAACCAATCCAAGAACGGCATCACACCTTACCTTCTGCCTTTGTAATCGTTACAATGCTCAGACTCGGTTAAAAAAATAAAATAAAATAGAGCTTAAAATGTAAAATAATAGTGAGAGCTGAATTTATGGTGCTCAACAAAATAACCAATTAGCGAAATACTACACTATAAATAGAGAAAATCCAAAGTGAGTGTTATTGTTAGCAAATTTTAAAGTTATTTACCATTTTAAGTAACGTTTTGAAATGAGAAGTCACGCTCAGCTTGCCAAACACTGCCACCTGGCGTCCGCCGAACTAAACGCAAGTAGGAGGAGTTCCCGTTTAATCCCACGAGAGGAGGCAAAACAGGAAGCTGCGGTTTAAATAATGTGTAGAATACACAGTCAGACACATCCTCTTATTAATTTTTAATTAGTCTTATCTAGTGCGCATCAAGAACATGTCATTCTGTCGGTTTTTTGGCGGGGAGACCTACAAGGATCATTTTAAACCAGGTGAGCCTGCAGTGTTACGTGATGAAGTGAGACCTGCTTTCAGTGTGGATTATTGTGAATGCAGGCCAACGTTGGTGATTCAGTATTTTAAGGTTTTATTTATCATTTTGTAAATGAGGAGAAATGAATACTGGAGTGGATACTGCCATTTATGTAACACATTATATATTTTTTATAGGCTATTGTATTTGACCTGTGTAGCATGATGACCACACTGTTACCACACTATTTATTTATTTTTACGTCATGTTTTCTACAGGTATGTACGTGTGCTCTAACTGTAACCATCCACTGTTCTCAAGTCGGTCCAAGTTCGCCCACTCATCTCCGTGGCCCGCTTTCACCGAGACCGTCAGAGAGGACAGCGTGACCAAACTGATGGAGAGCCTCACAGCTTTCAAGGTCGGCAAAGGTTTTACCTGCCTGTTTGTAATGTCATGCTTATCATCGTGCGTGTGTTGTTTTTGTAGGTGCTATGCGGCAAGTGCGGCAACGGGCTGGGTCACGAGTTCGTAAACGACGGCCCGGAGGAGGGGGTGTCGCGGTTTTGAATATTCAGCCACTCGCTCAACTTTGTCCCGAACAAAGGTGAGAGAAGAGCGCGGAGCTGCCATTCAAATATACTTTAACCGAATCTTAATTATGGTTTCCGAGGGTCATTAAAAAGCATTAATAAATGGATTTTTCCAAAATGAATGCCTTCAATGTCATTAAAAAGCATTAAAATGATGTCCAGAGGCATTAGAATTTTTTTTGTGGAGACTGCGGACAAGTTATAATGAACGAAATGAGTCCACAAGTTCCTCAATTTTTCAATTAATTTGCTCTTAATTTAAAAACAAAAATGTCGTTTGTGTCACCGATAGGGATGTAACGATATTATCACGATATGAAGTTCACAATATAATTAGCACAATATTGTGGGGGCGTTGGCGATATTTAAAAAAGATCACAATATTGTTTAAAAAAAAACAAAAAAAAAACAATATTGTGTTTTTGTACATAACTGCATATAAACCACCTACAATCTCTAATAACAATATCGAGACACTTACTTGCTAATACAAGCACACATTGATCGCTTCACGAGCAAATTAGGTTCCCCTTCATCTGACATTTAGCATAGATTTTAAACATAGAAGGCCAAAACATCCCTCATGAAAATTAAATTGCACTAATAAACTAGCCACTAGAGGGTGCTAGAACTGCACAAATGGAAATCAACCTAACTTTTTTTTTTTTTTGAAACAAATGTGTTCCTTTTAAATATTGTGAACATGACAATGATGATATTGTAGCAGTTTTAATGTCACGATATCGTGACATCCCTAGTCACCAACGTACAACATGAACCACTAATGCCACCTAGTGGCAGAAATTATTTCAAAACAAATCTCAAATTTTGACTTTGTGTTTTACACTCATTTTAATTGTATACTTTTTGAACTTCACATAATTTTATAATTTACTGTGACTGGCAACCAGTCCAGGTTGTACACCAACTCTTGTCATGCGAATTTCTCTTCATTTCTCTTCTACCCAGGCAAGGACAAGCAATGAAGAGCGAGTTTTCTGACTTGTACCTTCCAGTATGAGCGTGTGATGCGGCCAGGAGAAAGTCCCCAAGAAGGACATCCTGTCTGCTGAAGTATCTCAGACTAGCCAGTGACATATTGGCATGGATGGAACACGTATTCATTAAAATACCTCATATTTCAATGAGACTCCCAACTTCAGTCAAACAAATTCTATGCCACTTAAGCCTGAAGGAAAAAAAAAAGTTTATGATGCACAGGACAGAATGTATTATATAATTGTTCATATACATGGAGCACGTGATCTATGCACTGTATTTAGTTAACTTTTCAGTTTAAAGTACTATAAAGATGCTCACATGATGTCATATGAAGTACAGGACACTTTCTAATAAAGTGTTAAGCGGATTTGTAATTTGAGTGCTGTTTTCCAGTTGTCCTCTAGAGGATGCTATCCTCCTTTTACATCACCGTCACTAGCTTAAAGCGAACCATACAGTGCAGCGTCCAAGTAATCGGAGAGTGATTCCTAAACTATGTCCTCTGAAACACTACTTACACACTTCATCTGCCATCCATGTTTGTGCGACTGAACGTGAACGCCGGTCGCACGAGTGGCGCTTTCTGGCTCCGCCGCAGGCCGCATTCCTTGCGGCCGGCGGGCTTGGCAACGGCACTGAGGTTTTTGAGGAGTAGCCGGTTGCCGCCTGGTTAGAGAGAGGAAAGGCTGTCATTATGCAGGCAACACGCATGCAGTCATTGAAGAGTGCTTGGCAGACAACACATGGCTGTATTCTTGGAGATGGCAACTTTGAAGTCGTGTTGATATATTCACTGGTGTCACGCTTTTTTTCGCAGTGCAATCGCGACTGCCTTGTTTAAAGCTTGAATTGCACAATTACTCCAAACTCGCACAAACAAGGACTTCAATGAGCGTGTGTACATTAAAGTCGGCAGGCCAAAGTATTCTGATGGATTACAGCCTCAGCGGGGGCTCAGTGAGTCCACTCGCGGGTTATTGTAGTTTCATATGGTCGGATTATGGCAGTGCAGTTACGGTATTTATAATACATTAACTGAAAAGAAATTCACAACCACTTACCATGTCTTCAGGGGCCAAACAGGACTGTTGTATAGGAAGGAGGTCCTCACTGCCAAAAGAGATTTTCAAAAGACAGTTTTATGTTTGATTTGCATATACAACCAGAAAAACACATTATTCAAATAATAAAACCTGCACTTTTACTCTTATAGGTTAGACAGTAGTAGTGGAAGTTGAACCTCCATTTCCACCAATGTAAATAAATACATGCACTATTCACAAAGAAAATAATATAATAACAACAGAATGGGAGTAACTAAAGATTTCTTTTATCCACCAAAAATAGTCGAATCCCCAAAGCAAAACTTTTTAAGCGTTTGTTTGTAATCTGTACTGTGTAAACTCCAGATCAGGCAAGATGATTACTTAAAATTATCTCATTAGTTATTGCATCCAAGCCAAAAGCAGGTGTTGGGAGTTACATCATTCGTGCTTTCAGCAAGATGGAGGTGCCAAAACACATTTTGTTTTGAAACAAGTGAAGCTCTGTGCGCCAGACAATTGTTTAAATGGAATAGCGTTCTTGTGGTTTCCCGTCAAACATCCGAATAGTCTGAGACTAAATCTGGTTGCGTTGTAAGTTAACGTGTGAATGGTGTACCCTATGTGCCCCTCATCAATTCACTTCATCCTAAGAAAGAAAATCATTTGATTATGTAAGTCTTAATAGTCCAGCTGTGGTTTAATTTGATCCACCTTTCGCAACAAAGTGCGACTTTGCTGCATGTCCCAGAATGTACCAGTTAGCAGGCCCGGACTTGTTTCCAGTCGGAGACGACTTATGTAATTTAGTGGTGAAACAACAAGGGTGCTGATGATGGTTTTTTTGGGGGTTTTTTTTTGTTTGTGTCCCCCCCCCCCCACCCCTTTAACATACGTGTGTGTGAGTGTGTCTGTATGATAGATGAAGCTACCTGGATTAGCTAGCTAGCTAAAAATAGATAAATTAGCTATCTAGCTAAGACAAATTAGCTAGCTTGAGAGACTAGCTATCCAGTGTAGCAGGATGGATGGATGGATGGATGGATGGATGGATGGATGGATGGATGGATGGATGGATGGATGGATGGATGGACGTTTGGGATTTCCTGATTGGCTGCTTTCACTTTTCATGCTAGATAGATAGATAGATAGAGACAGAGAGAGCTTAGCTTGCTAGCTAGCTCGATAGCTAGCTAGCTCGATAGCTCGATAGGTAGCTAGCTCGATAGATAGATAGATAGATAGATAGATAGATAGATAGATAGATAGATAGATAGATAGATAGATAAAATGCTGAACCACGAATACGCAGTGGTTCACTGAATTTGCAAATTGGGTTACAAGAGATCAACGAGAAATGTGGCCAGATTGATGTGCTCAAGTACCATCCATCCATTTTCTGTCCCGCTAATCCTCATTACGTAAATGATAAACAGGCCAATAGGGTAGTTTCGGTAATCCATCTGACATGTTTTCATTGAGACGAAAGCACAACTGGCAGCAAAACAATCAAACGTCTGCTTGGATTTATACTCCTAGAGCTTGCTTTAAAGAACAATGGAGAAGTTGTCTGAAAAGTGCTGAAAGTTACATCATTCACCATTCCCGTGGGTGACAAATTAGTGGTCAAAAAAGTTCAAACCTAACTGCTCACAACCCGCAGGCAGCTTCGCAGCCAGCATGACGAGCGTCACTTAGCATCTGGGCTAAATTAGGGCTAAATCCTCTGGACACCGAGCAAAGCTCAACCATCCGTCTTCCAGTCCTGGCATGTTGGGCCTGCGGGCTACAGCGCCCCAGTGTGCAGCACAGTGGACCCCCGATGGGTCGCCATACATCACACACACACGCGCGCGCGCAGTTGCAGAGCATTGAGCCGCCGCTCGATATGTCTGCGAGCAGGCGGACAGCAAAGCATCGACACCTTTCACGGGATTTGACTTCAAAAGCGACAAGGAGCTTCTGACGTATCGCTTTTCGGCGGCGTCTCTCTTTCTCCGACTATAAATAGGCTTACCGGAGACATGTGGGGTGTAACTTGCACTTGGCAATTCCCTGAAGACATATATTAATATATAAACATATATTATTGCACTCTTTAGGGCTGGGTATCGATTCAGATTTCCAAAATCGATTCAAAAGGGCCCGATTCGATTCATTATTTGAAAGAAAAACACTCCCTGAAGTCGATGCTAACTTCCCGTTAGCATTTGCTAACTTCCTGTTTGCGCTACGCTAGCGATGTTTTAAAAAAAGAGGCGCGTTTTGTACAGTGGATGTAATTCTTAACATTGTGTATTTAGTTTCACAGTTATCTCCAACTGTGGTGTCATTAAACAGCTAAAGAACGCTTCATGACAACAGAATAACATATGCTACACACGTGCTAGTTGCTAATGCTACGCAAGTAAAATGGTGCATTCAGGGAACTTTCATAGTGTCGGAAACTTTGGCTTTCTTTGATAACATTTTAAGGGGAAAATAATCAGCCATTTAGCTCAATTGGCTGATTGTTTTGGCCGATGTTTGAAGGCCAATAATCGGCCAATTATAATCCGTGGCCGATTAATCGGTCAGGCCCGCTTGGCACATTAATTTGCGGCGTAAAAAATAAATAAAAAATTGTATTAAAAGTATCGATTTATGGTTTTATGAATCGATATTGGGCTATGAGAAGGAATATTGATTCGATATCGATATATCGATATTTTAGACCCAGCCCTAGTACTCTGGCCAATCAACTTAAAGAACGACAAAAGGTTAAAAAAAAAAAAAAATGTTTACAATAATTTGTTGTATGTGCCCATACTAATATAAACACAGTGTTCTGATTAATATTATATTTGTGGAATATGAGCTCTGCAGCAAAATCCACCTGTTTTTATCCATCTCAGGGGGCGGCCATTTTGCAACGTGCTGTCAAATGAAAATGACATCACAGTGCTCAGGGCTCAGGTAAGGAGGACCAATCACGGCTCATCTTGTGAATGTCACATGACCAAATTCAGGAAACGGGTCATGTACACTTTCACTTGTTTATTTTTTTTACTTTATTTTTATGAAAATATATTTTTTTTTGATGGTGAAAAAGCTTTTAAATGAATCATCTTCGTCTCATTTTTTAAATATTAAAAAAAAAAAATGTCATTTGAACAAGGGACTATTTATATTCATATTTATGTCCTCCGATTCCAGCAATTTCTATAAAAGGCCAGTAGGTGACAATATTGATGTGTGAGCGTTCTTCTCCTTCCAGTACATCTGTCAGCCATCTTACATAGCCATCTTACTTACGTAATAATCTGCAACATGAGAGATCTACAAAAAAAAAAAAAGTTAACTATCCCTGAAACATCAAACCCAGAAATGATCCATTTGTGATGTTTCTGACATTGATGCTTGCTAATTGGCACCGTGGCAAAAAAAAACACACACTATTTGCGTTTCAGGATAGATCACAAATTATTGGCAACTTCAAGCACACGTGAGGTGCGACACGACAGCACATCCATACGGATGACACGCCGCAAGAAAGTCCCAATCGACCCGAGCCTCCTCCAACCTGGCAGCATGTCAATTTCTGCGAGTCCCTAAACAGAGGCGACATCATTTATCCTTTCTGTAGTTAGCACACGCTCCGTCATATTGATCGGATGCATTGTTGGTAAAAACAATGACACTTTGTTGGTCTAGATTAGAATGAACTTTCTTGACTTTAATGTTTGTCGAACGCGGCTGATTTCAGGTAGTCTTATTTGTAATGCGCTAATGTGATTTTGTATGTCGCAGACTTGACCAATTAAATATTAGTGTTGTACTTTTTGGTCCCTTTTTAAACGAGTATATTTTCTATTTAGCATTTGTTCAGTTCAGTTATGGTCTCTATTTAATTAATCTACGTTTGGTATCTAGCATTAGCTAACGACTGCTAATGTGCAACTTGTGTCTCCACTTAGCAGGAAAGAACTTGTGTTGACATTTTTGTGAGCTGTGTCCAATGGAAATCGTTTTGTGAGTTTGGAGATACAATGAAAAGTATCTTTTAAAAAACCAGATGAACTCATTTGTTCCCAATAACGTGTAAATACGTTTTTTTAATGTAAGTGTCCCAAAGACGTATTTATACGTTTTTTATTTTAATGTAAGTGTCCCAAAGACGTATTTATACGTTTTTTTTGTTTTTGTTTTTTTTTTATGCTAGAGCATACAGAAGGCTTTGATGCAGCCTCTCAGCTGCAAATAACGGTTCCAGAAATGGTAGTTATTACACAAACGGCCAGCAGGTGGCAGTAGATCAAAGGAGATCAACCAGGGCCATCTAGAAAAAAAGCTCAATTACTTGGAATATTAAATAGATTTGTGAAAACTGATGAAACTTAGCTCTCTTCTAATGCCAATTGCTGCAAAACGGAAACAGATAGAAACATACTTTTTTTCCCGATGCAAGAAGAGACTTTAATCTTTGCTTTTATAGCAATAGAACACAATACTCTGTGGGCCTTGCAAAATCAGTCAAAATCCAGTAAAACAGCCGGGAGCGAACGGGACTGCTTCTGTGAAAATGGCTGGGAGTGAATGAGTTAAAAAAAAAAAAAAAAATGCTGACACAACCCTGATTGCGGCTTGTTAGAACACGTCTGGCACGCACCTGTGAACAACATACTTGTTGTGTAACTGTTTCCGTTTGAAAAACAGTGTTGTACTCTCACGCACTTTAACAGCAACATGTCAAAATGTGATTTGCGCAGGTGTCAGTCACACGTACATGCACCCCCCCCCCCCCACCACCACCACCACCACCTCCAACCACACCCACAAAAACTGTAAACACACCTGCAACGTCCTCTGTGCTGTACGTCTGTCCACCTGTGTCAGGTACGCGTCTTTGGGAAAGCAGACAGCTGTTCAAAGCTCAGCGAGCGCACTTGCGCTTTATAATCCTCCCAAAATTCCCTTTGACGGCCAGCTTCAAAGACTCCGTCCGTCATTATCGGGCCCTTGAACGTCAGTCACGTACTGTACAAAACAAACAAATGAAATGAAGTGAAGTAAAATGGGCTTGCTGAGTCGGCCTATTGGCGGCATTATTCGAGAAATGTCGAAATTGTTGTTTTGTGGATAGAATTGTGTGCTTTTTCAGATTTTGTGTCCACCTGGCACTGAATCCACTCACATTTCATGTCATGTTTCCACCAAGCAGTACCGGATTCAGAACTTGAACCACTGATTTGTGATTGCACTGCATTGATTGCATGCAATAGCCGCATCAGCTGCTCTACGTAAACAGTTCGGGGTGTGCCAAAAAAAAAAAAAAAAAAAAAATCGATTCATAAAAGAATCGAGATTCTCATTTATTAATCGAATCGATATTAAATATCACAAAATCGATTTTATTTAAATTAGAAATGAAGAAGAAGGGGAAAAGGCAGTTGTAGCCCACATACTGTTTTTGTGGAAAAAGGCACTTACAATACAACATTAATAAATGTAAAAAAAAAAAAATAAAAAAAATAAAAATAAATAAATAAATAAAAAAAAAAGACACTTCAATGTCTCTATTTGTCATTTTGTCTTGCAAAGCAGACTGGAGTAGATCATGACAATGTTGTGCATTAGGGGTGGTACGATACGGGTAAACCACGATTTGATACTGTGACAATATTTGGCTCACGGTATCAATGATATCACGATACGCGATATCTACGATTTTTGATATATTGTCAAAAAAAAAAATAGCAATATATCACGATATGTAACTGAAAAAGCCAACAAATGCCCATAAAAGGGTTAAAAAGTGAGCATGGCAAAGGTGAAACAGTCAGTGTGGATACAATAAAACAGATGCACTACTAAAGTGCTGCTCTTCAAATGACCTGTTAGCTCACCTGCCTGGAATGCACACAGGCGCACACACACACACACACACACACACACAATACTGTACCCTTGTCACACACGCTTGTCACCGCGCTCACCATACAATTATTATTAAAGGTCAGCATGGATTACGGGACGAATGCTAGCATGTTTTTTATTTATTTATTTATTTAATTGATGTCACCCAAGTCATTCGATGAACTGAAATGATCTTCAGGTGCAAACTTTTTGAATTTAGCATCTAATATCTCAATCAATAACACGGCTGTGTACGTCACTTGGCGTCATATTCCAGTTTGTAACATCAAATTGCTTTTTGCCGGAGCATAATTTGGCCTTGAGGACAAAATAACAACACGTTTCCGTGGTATGTTACCGCCGCAACCGCCTTTCACACCCGGGATGTCATCAGCAAAACAAACCTCCTTCAGGTGGTATTTTCAAAACAATATGAACACAACGGCCGTATACAGCCGCAGATCGTGCGTGAATGCCGGCTTGCAAGGCCACACAACTCTCCGCCGTAACTGCAGGGCCGAGTTCCGCGGCGAGCCGGGTAAGTATAGGGTCACGCCGACGCCGCGCGTTAACTGCGTGGGCGTGGCCTGCAAGAGCTCGCGACTAGAAACATCTTTTGACTGAAAGAAAGAGTGCCAAGCGTGCCTGCACAGGACTGTCAAAAGTATTCTGTGGCAAAACTGTTTAGCAAAAGTCAAAACAAAATGGAGGGGGAAGGTGAAAAGCAGCATCCGCGCTTATCCATCACTGTCGCATTTTTTTGCATTTTTAGTTTAATGATGGGGTCCAACAAAATCTCCAATTTCATTTAAAAAAAAAAAAAAAAAGAGCTTTGTCCACAAAAACACATTTGCACGCTGTAAAGTGCATGCCAAAGCAACAGGTGGCGTGCAACCCCCTGACCACGAAGTCCATTTTAGTGAATCGGGAGCTTTTGATGAAATGGAAACATCTGAGATAAAAGGGGATCATACGTTTTATTTTAATTTATTTACGTATATTGCCGGGGTTGTTTTGGAGGGAAAAAAAAGCAGCAGCGGAACAAATCAACTTCAGATGGGCCCCCCGCCGCAACAGCAACAGGAACAGGAACAGGAACAGGAACAGGCCAGGCGATTGCTTGGGACTGAAAGTGAAAATTCTAAAATGGCTTTTTGATCTGTGTTGACGGAATGCTGAGCGCACACTTTCAGTGTAACATCATGGAGCAGCAGTAAAGAGAGTGGAGAAATTTCATGACAGGTGTGCTTGGTAGACACAACAAAAGTCATTTTATCTCCTCACATCTGACATGTTTGTTGCGATAGGCCTTAAGTAATGGCTTTTTTTTTTTTGTTGTTGCTCATTGATATCCCCAAAATATGTAAGATGTGGTGAGTTGGAAAAGCTTTCCAGGAAGAACAAGACCAGAATCAACATGCTATTTGGTCACAATCAGACTATGGATGGCTTCCACTTCTCAAGCTGTCGTCCACAGCCTCTTCTTGGGCGTTTGTGCTAAGCTAAGCTAAACGAAGCTAACGTGTTGATGGTGGTCATTCCCCTAAAATTGTATGCTGAACTAAAATGAGGTCCTTATGTTCTAAAATGTAGACGGCAACTAGTCTTTACGCTAAGCCTATGCTAGGCTAACCCTCTCTAAACAAGTCAATTCAATCGACAACCACTTTTTGAATCTTTGTGCTGTGCTAAACGGACTCTCTGCTATGCTAATGGCAGTCACTTGTGTTTTCATCTTAGCTCAGAGCTACACCAAACTCTTAGAGACTGTAAACAGCAATAGCTAATAGAGGTTTTTTTTTTAATGCTAAACGAGCGCTAGCTCCCTCTCAGTCGGTACAAGGCAGTCATTTATGGAGTCCTTTACATGAACCATTGTGGCAGCCATTTTGGGGGTCATTTTCTTCGCCGCTTATCCTCACAAGGGTCTCGGGGGTTGCTGGAGCCTATCCCGGCTGGCTTCGGGCAGTAGGCGGGGTACATACTGAACTGGTTGCCAGCCAATCGCAGAGTGCTCATAAATTTAGTACGTAAATGTATTTGTTTTTGGTAAGAATCATGAAGAAGACACTTGGGACTGACCTTGAGTTTAACGCCATGATTGTTGATTTTGGATTTCAAATAAGCTCGCCTACTAATAGGTACTGCAGATAACTATGATTGGCTCCTGTGCAGGACCTCCTGCGTTTTTGGTAAATAGACAAACTTGAATTAATAAGACCACCCTGTCCTGTCATGTACGGAGACGCTCCATACTATACGACTTCCCGATGCTGGACCTACAGTCTGTATGCGTGTTTTTTTTTCATGTTGGCGTTCTCTCTCTGGCCGTCCATTTTCCCCCCCGCGCCAAATCCGAACCTTTCAACAAGAATCCTGGACGACACGCTACAGCTACTCTGCGATTTACTGAGCCCAGTATAACCCTGCGAGTCCGTGATCTACAGTCATGATGTCATTCACGCAATAAAGAGTGCTCTATAATCATTCGAGCCCATTCTCGCTGCTACAAAATCCTGCAGAGGAGCACGATATATCAGAAGCTAGGCAAAGACGTAAATATAAAGAGCGGGTAGACGGAGCCCAAGGCCAAAATAAAGACTGATGCTAGCAGTATAATTTTCTTAAAGTTAGACGCAAAGTAGGCTAGGCGACGCCGCTCTCCACTACTGGACTACTTAACTCATTTGCTCCCAATAACGTGTAAATACGTTTTTTTTTTAAATGTAAGTTTCCCAAAGACGTATTTATACGTTTTTTTTGTTTTTTTTTTAATGCGAGAGCTTACAGAAGGCTTTGATGCAGCCTCTCAACTGCAAAGAACGGTTGCAGAAATGGTAGTTATTACACAAACGGCCAGCAGGTGGCAGCAGAGCAAAGGAGATCAACCAGGGCCATGTAGAAAAAAAGCTAAATTACTCACAAGTTTAAATAGATTTGTGAAAACTGATTAAACTTAGCTCTCTTCTAATGCTAATTGCTGCAAAACGGAAACAGATAGAAACATACGTTTTTTTTCCTGATGAAAGAAGAGACTTTAATCTTTCTTTTGATAGGTTTCATGCTTTTATAGCAATAGAACACAATATTCTGTGGGCCTTGCAAAATCAATCCAGTAAAACAGCCGTGAGCGAACAGGATTGCGAAATGTGAAAATGGCGGCGACTGAATGAGTTAAGATGGAGAGATCAATGAGACCTAAAAAAAATATATATATATATATGTATATCAGTGCGTCTGAAGGAAGGACAGGTAGCCTAAACAAACCTCGTCCAACCTCCTGAAACGCACACGCAGGCTGTCAAGGCATATCACAGTTTCACGTCCGCCGCCGCTCCTGATTAAATAGTTTTGTGGAGTGCGCCGCTGCGCCGCAGCGAGCTCAGCAGCTTTGAAGCAAGTCGCCGAGGTTGCTTCTTATCGTGTCTCGGGACTGAAGATAACGCGGTTAGACAGCGCTCCGGGATCGTGTTTACGAACAGTCACCGTGAGCGCTTGTCGGGAGGCATCCGTGTTGGCTCAAGTCACACAGAGAGGATTGGGCAGATGTTGCCGCAACCGTCGGATGGGGCTTCCACCTCAAGCTGCCAGATGAGCTGTTTTAAAGCGTGTGCTGTAAACTGTATGTCAAGTCATATTTCTTATTCTGTTTTAAGTGGAAGTCATGTTATAGTGCCAGCCCACCCGGACGACAAACATACCACTAAAATTTCCCGTGCTCTATTTTGTAATATTAATTAAAACACTACTGTTATGTTGCGGGTGAAATTGACCCGGAAAATCTAGAATTGATCCGGAAATTCCAATAAAAAAGGCATTAAACTGAGTCCGCTGGCCTCTGTTTTTCATTTTCATTTTATATTTTAAGCCCTAAGCTATTTTTCAGGCTGTCAAAAAATAAAAAGCGGATATCTCTGCAGCCACAAGGTCTATTTGAATAATTCTTGTGTCATATTAAAGGGAACACTTGTGAGCTTTGTTCACATGTGTAAATGTCATGACTCGAGTTATGCAGGGGCAATGTTTGGGTATTTTCTGGGGTCACGCCTGGGTTAGGTATGAGTTCATGAACGAGGTCAAGTGTCTATTTTGTACTGATGTAACCAGCTAGTTTCAACTAGTTTTAGGCTGTGTGATGTTTGGAACTATCTGATGTCAAGGATCTTTTATGCTATATGATGTTTGTTGATGTCAGGAACTATCTGTAATTACTGGGTTAACAGCCAATCAGAGAATTCCATGTCACTACTGGTGCTCACATGTCTCACCACAACCAATGAGATTGATTGGCTATCTCATATAAGGGTCTGAGAATTGTGCGTGTTTTGCCGGATTATTGCTCAACTGTTCCTGTGTGCAGCTCTCATAGTTTCTGCTTCTCAATGTGAATAAATAGCTAAAATCTTATTTGTGTCTGCATTTTGGGATCCTACCTCTCAGCACACAACAGTAAATATCAGTATGCTGTATATGTTACTGGTTAAAAGTAAATGAAGATGGCACACAGTATAAATGATAATTAAATTAGTTGGCGTTTGAGCTGTATTTGGGGCATGTAAAAATGGCTTCGATGTTCTCGTAGCCGCGGTTCTGCAGTTTAATTTGATATTCTTCTTCAAAGTCCGAGAGACCCCCAATTGGATAATTAAAAAACAAAAAACAAAAACAAAAAAACACACACACACACACACATTATTATTATTAAACAAAGCGAGTCACACTAAACACTGTTGTTAAGAAACAAACACAACAGGAGGTTTTTTAAAAAGTTTAGAAGTGCTGATAGATGTCACGAGATGATGGTAGAACGCTACTTTTGTCTTTTGTCCATCCTGTTGCGGGTCAAATTGACCCGGAAAAATCTGAAAATAATGGATTGAACTTTGGATTTTCATTTCATTGTTATAATATTAAAAAAAATATATATATATATTGTTAAATGTGATTTCTTTTAAAATGATTAAAAATCATGCATGAGAATGATTTGAACTTTTCTTTTCGTTTGGATTTTGGAGCTTCCTCTTTCCAAATTACACCACTTTTTGAGTTTCCGTGACAGTTTACGGAAAAGAGAAAGCTAAGCTAAAACTGCCGGCACCTGTCTGTCGCAGTTTGTCAGGAGTGAAAAAGGTTCACGTGTATCATGGTGGCCATTTTACAACATTTGCGTTAAATGACTTTCAGGGGCATGTTGAGGAGGCGTCTGCTAATTATTTTGGCGACTGACGACGGAAGGGGGCGTGCCTTTTTTTGATGGCGAGGGCGTGGAAATGGCAGCCGCTCGGGATGCTCTGATGAACGTTTCCCCACAGAGACGCAAAAAGCAACACAGGAGAATTGGTGGCGGACGCTCCGGATCCTCCACCGTGAGAACGACGAGGAAGAGAATGGGACGCGTTTCGACGCCACTTTTTTGGCACCACCCGCCCCCGTTCCGAGGCGATGTTTTTCCCTTCTCTCGTCTTCCGCAACGTGCCTTTTAAAAAAACAAACCATAACTATGAAGACTCATGGGATGTAGTAAATGGAGAGCTGCGTTCAACTTCGGACACCTCAAGGTGCAGTCCAAGCTGTCAGTCTTCCTGACCATGATCGTCCTCTTCGTTTACCTCTTTTACTGCCTGAACGGATTCTGCGAGTCCTCGCCCAGACCCGTTTACGACCACCAGACTCGCCACCGGGACAGCGATGTCCAAAAGGACGCGCAAGTGACGTCGCCCGAGCACGCCGGTGCGTCGTTCGCGCGGGGCACGATGAACAACAACATCTCCGTCGCGAATAACTTCGGGGGCAAAAAGTTTCCTCAGGCCATCATTATCGGGGTGAAGAAAGGGGGGACGAGGGCTCTGCTGGAGTTCTTGCGCATCCATCCGGACGTGAGGGCGGTCGGAGCCGAGCCTCACTTCTTTGACCGCTTCTATGAGAAAGGGCTGGACTGGTACAGGTAAGATCTGATGGGACTATGAACGGCATAAAAAAAAAAATTCTGTTTTTATGACTAATGTTTTTGGGAGCTTTTTTTATTGAGTAATTTTGTCATTATTATTTTTGTTTTTCTGAATATTTTTTTTCTGTCATAAAAAATAATATTCCAAAAACTGAAAAAAAAAAAAATTCCGAAAAACAGGAAAAAATATTATTACTTTGAAAAACAGGGGGGGGGGGCATTATTTTTAAAAAATGAAAAAAAAAAATCTGTTTTTTTCTGACTCATGTTTTTGGGAGCTTTGTTTTATGAGTAATTTTGTTTTTTATTATTATTATTTTTGTTTTTCTGAATATTTTTTTATGTCATAAAAGAAAATTATTCCAAAAAACAAAAAAAATATTCCGAAAAACAGGAAAAAAAATATTACTTCGAAAAACAGGGGGGAAAACATTCTTAAAAAAAAGAAAAGAAAAAAAATCTTTTTCTGACTCATGTTTTTGGGAGCTTTGTTTTATTGAGTAATTTTGTTTTTATTATTATTATTATTATTGTTGTTTTTCTGTCATAAAAGAAAATTATTCTAAAAAACAAAAAAAATATTCCGAAAAACAGGAAAAAAAATATTACTTCGAAAAACAGGGGGGCAAAACATTCTTAAAAAAAATGAAAAAAAAAAATTCTGTTTTTCTGACTCATGTTTTTGGGAGCTTTGTTTTATTGAGTAATTTTGTTTTTTATTATTATTATTTTTGTTTTTCTGAATATTTTTTTATGTCATAAAAGAAAATTATTCTAAAAAACAAAAAAAATATTCCGAAAAACAGGAAAAAAATATTACTTCGAAAAACAGGGGGGAAAACATTTAAAAAAAAAAAAAAGGAAAAAAAATCTTTTTCTGACTCATGTTTTTGGGAGCTTTGTTTTATTGAGTAATTTTGTTTTTATTATTATTGTTATTATTATTATTGTTGTTTTTCTGTCATAAAAGAAAATTATTCTAAAAAACAAAAAAAATATTCCGAAAAACAGGAAAAAAAATATTACTTCGAAAAACAGGGGGGCCAAACATTCTTTAAAAAAAAGAAGAAAAAAAATCTGTTTTTCTGACTCATGTTTTTGGGAGCTTTGTTTTAATGAGTAATTTTGTTTTTATTATTATTATTATTATTATTATTATTATTATTGTTTTTATGTCATAAAAGAAAATTATTCTAAAAAACAAAAAAAATATTCCGAAAAACAGGAAAAAAAAATATTACTTCGAAAAACAGGGGGGAAAACATTCTTAAAAAAAAGAAAAAAAAATCTTTTTCTGACTCATGTTTTTGGGAGCTTTGTTTTATTGAGTAATTTTGTTTTTATTATTATTATTATTATTATTATTGTTTTTCTGTCATAAAAGAAAATTATTCTAAAAAACAAAAAAAATATTCCGAAAAACAGGAAAAAAAAATATTACTTCGAAAAACAGGGGGGCAAAACATTCTTAAAAAAAAATGGAAAAAAAAAATCTGTTTTTCTGACTCATGTTTTTGGGAGCTTTGTTTTATTGAGTAATTTTGTTTTTTATTATTATTTTTGTTTTTCTGAATATTTTTTTTCTGTCATAAAAGAAAATTATTAAAAAAAAAAAAAATTCCGAAAAACAGGAAAAAAAATATTACTTCGAAAAACAGGGGGGAAAACAGCATTTTAAAAAAAGGAAAAAAAAATCTGTTTTTCTGACTCATGTTTTTGGGAGCTTTGTTTTATTGAGTAATATTTTTTTTTTTTTATTATTTTTGTTTTTCTGAATTTTTTTTTCTGTCATAAAAGAAAATTATTCTAAAAAACAAAACAAATATTCCGAAAAACAGGAAAAAAAAATATTACTTCGAAAAACAGGGGGGGGAAACATTATTAAAAAAAACTGGAAAAAAATATATTAAAAAAAAAACAGAAAAAACATTATTCAGAAAAACAGAGCACCAACTTTTTTTTTTTTTTCCCAGAGTAATTTTAGAGACCTCCAAGTGACTCGTTTCAGACCACTGACCTGTATTTATGACTGGATAGCCGAAAGCCCATACACGCCAGTGCAAGCCGTTGAAGTCACAGGGCGGCCATCTTAGTGACCCCAAACCCCCCCCACCCCACCTCCGGCCTTATACTAAGTGCCTACGAGCTGTATATGTCTCATCTGTACGTATAGCGTATAGTTTATACAGTAGTCTGCTCGCGACGTGGGAGTAACAAGATGGCCGCCCTATGACTTCAACGGCTTGCACTAGCATGTAATGGCTATCGGCTATCCAGACATATATACAGGTCTGCACCAAGTCATTTGGCGTTCAGGGGTGCAAAAAAAAATACTCTGAAAAACAGAAGTTGGTGCTCTGTTTTTTTGGGGGGGAATAATTTTCCCCCCGTTTTTCAGAGTAATTTTTTTTTTCTGTTTTTCAGAATTTTTTTTTTTTTTATGACAGATAAAATATTCAGTAAAATACAAAAAAAATATTCAGAAAAACAGAAAAAATATTACTAAAAAAAAAAACAAAGCGCCCAAAAAAAAAAAGTTATATTTTTTTTCAAGTGAATGCAATACGCTTCCGTAGAGTATAACTGCACATGCAAATGTCGCAAAACCCAGTTGTTGCGTTTTGCTTGACCGGTTGCCAAAAATTGGCTAGGTAGTGTAAATCATTGTACCTTTAGTGATGCAATATCTTGTCACTGGGCCATAAAAAAAGCACTGCTGTAAAAATACTACTACTGCACTATTGTGAAATACTTGCATATTTGAGCATGGAAAATGTACCTTGGTGACCAATAATTTATCCCAAGTGTAGCTCTTACCTTCGGGACTAACTCGACCCATTTTCCTGATGTCATTTCCATATGTGAAGTAGCAAGCCTTAAATGTAAATAGTGCACTTTTTCCCCAGTAACAACTAATCTAACACATTATTTTTTCCAGTCAAGTAATCAGACTACAGTTGTTTTTCAAATATCGCAAAACATGACTACATATAGTACTTGAGTTGCATCTTTCCAAACAAATGCATTTGCACTATACTCCCTCCAGGCTGCAGCAGTGAGAAAGAATTGACAGGACTTACAGTAAATAAACAGCACATACAATACATGTATTGTGCATGCAACAAAACTAATATTTAATAAATTAATAAATAATAAAATACAGGAGGACACTTTTTAACATATTCTTAAGCACAGTACTCACTAAAGGCACTCAACAAATAACTATATTATGGAAAGTGGAAGAAACTTCAATTTGCGTTTTCAAGCTGGAAATATTTTTTGTGTATTTCGAGTTTCTTAAAGCGATACTTGACTCATTTAGCCATTTTCAGCAGTAAGAAGATATGTTGTCTATAATTAACGTGATAATTTCATCATTTTCCCACGTACAATTAATATCTTTTATGTCGTCGTACCGCACAATATTCTGTTTGCTTTGAAAGATGAGTGAAAATGCTGCAAATCGGCTGGCACCGTTGTTGTTTTTTTTTTTTGGGGATTAACGTTTGGCAGTCAAAGAGCTAATAATACGTAATCATGTTTTTGAGCAGCATCACGCTCAACGCCTGTCAGCGATATGACAATAAGCGCTGGCGACGATGGCGGCGTATTCAGTCCCCTGCCAATAAATTGCTGTTTATTGAGCCGACACGCCGCTTCCCAAAGTGTCCGTGTCGGTCCCCCGGGGGGGGGCGTGGCCTTCATCACCAAGGCTCGTGTGATCACACAGGAGGGAGGCGAAGTGCTGATGCTCTTCAGTCAACTTGGTGTGAAATGAGTAATAGCAATGATGCTTTGATTCCGAAGGGACATGCAAACATAATGACTGACTTGAATTATTATTATTATTATTTTTTTTTTAATGGTTAAATGGAGAATGGGGCTTGGACATTATTCGCATGTAATAAAGAAACAAGATGTGAGGGAGGATCAATACCACCGTGTAATGATCAGGTCAGGGTGAGGCTCAGATGGAACAGTAAATGAAAGCGTGTGTGTGCACAAGGGTTGGTTTGTTTGGTTGTTAGCACTTTTCAGAACAGTGGTGCAATAAAAAAGGAGGAGGTTGGTTTTCACGTCGCTGCTCGTCTATTGAGAGCATTGAATAGTGTGAGTGGTTCATTTGTGGACTCGTAAATGGACTCTCACTGCTTTTAATTGAGTAGGTGGTTTGCACATGAAGGTTATCCTCGGCTCCCTTGTTTTCGGAATATGTTTGAATAAATGATATTTTTACAACTTACCTTATTGTATCTGACAATAGATGTAGAAACGCAAAAGGGTTGGCTATTTTACGAAAGCAAGTCAGTGTTTAGTAAGTTAATTACATTTAAAGTAGATAAATAAAAAAGTCTGTCATGATAATTAGTTGTTAATTTAACTTTATTTTAGTGTTAGCCATAACCTATAAGATCAAAACATTTATCCATAATAAATTTTATACTGCTAAATGTAATTAATACAACTTATGGATGGATGGATGGATCAATGGCTAGCGAGCAAGCTAGCAAGATAGCTGTATATCTAGCTAGCTATCCATCTAGCTACCTAGCCAGCTAGCTACTGTATCAAGCTAGCTTAATAGCTAGCTTGATAGCTAGCTTGATAGCTTCAAAGCAGCACATACCGTCCACTTGTTAATTGTTATTATTATTTTTTTTTTTTTTACTTGTTAAAAATTAGTGACCAACCCGCTCCTATACTAACTGCCTACGAGCTGTACATGTCTAATCTGTATCGGTTATTCAGATCAGTGTGGCTTTCTATCTCCCTAGCTAGCTAGATAGCGAAGTTATGGCATTATAGATTCGATATCATTCGCAAACAGCTCAATTTATGATTGAAACCTGATACTCAATTTACACCATACAGAGGTTTTGCGTACACACAGTATGAAACAACTGTAGGATGCCCCGGGGGAATATTGGTCGCCATGGCGATTTCCTGCTAGTCGTTGTATTATTTTGTCACATGACAATGGCCCATTTAAAATTAGCTTTATGGCCATTGGTTGGTATAATGTATATATAATAATGCCCTCTGATATAAAAGTAGCCAGTGATCTAAGTTAGAGGTTGTGACCTCAAATTAAAGTGATTCTTTCTACACTTGGTTCGAATGCAACTTTACAAAAGCTGCTTATTGTTTCAGTAATCACAAGTTGAGCTAATCGACTGAATATGCTCTCAAACTGTCTACGTGCCACGGGACTAGAACTCTCATGTAATGTTGTAAATTTCCCTCTTAAATTTTGTGCCAGACGCGCAGCTAAGAAAATTTAGAGACGACCACACGTCAGATTTATGGTAAAGTCGTCGACATCGTAAATCCTGTCTCTTCGCCGTGCCAGATTGCCGCAAACGGGGAGGGTCAGAGGAAGTTTTCGCTGCAAAATTGCCATTGCGATAGTCTGCGCCTCATCACACCGGCTGTCTATCACACATATCGATTTGAACCTTTAATTTGTCGTTTTAATGTTTGTGTCTACCGTTTTACAGCCACTCAAGATGAAACACTTGCAAATGACGGGTAAGGTTTTATTATCGTGACTAATCCCTAGAAAGCCGTCGAAAGGGTTAAATGCAACAAGACCTTTCAATGTTCTTTTTACGTCGTCCCTCGTACCCTTTTCATTCAGCTCATTATTTGTCCCCTCGCTCTCGTGACGAAAAGGGGGCGCTTCAGCTCGCTTTCTAATCCGCTGACAGCACGCGTCAACGCTGCGCGAATTGGACCCGCGCAATGACAGGTCAGGCATTAACACGGACAGCTCAGGGACATGCGTGGGGGATGACAGGGATTTGCCCCCCCCCCCCCCTTGGCCGCGGTCAAACAAGACCTTTTGGAGCATCAGTCGCACCCCTCCGCCGACCCTTCACCTTGTGCTGCACAATAATGCCATTTGTATTTATACTGATGCAGTTTTGGTGTGTCTTATGTCTATGCCATGCATAGCTTATGCAACAACAACAAAAACAACACTTATAGCATTTGCACAACTTAAATGCCACATAGCTTGTGCAAAAAAAGCTACTCATAGCTTTTGCTCAACTTAAATGCCACATAGCTTGTGCAATAAACTACTTATAGTTTTTGCTCAACTTAAATGCCACATACATTGTGCAAAAAAATCTATTCATAGCTTTTGGTCAACTTAAATGTCACATACATAGCTTGTGCAAAAAAAATGGCTACTCATAGCTTTTTCACAACTTAAATGCCAAGCAAGTAGTTCTAACAATTGTAAACAGGTATTGTAAACCACACATCCAGTATTCTACCACTTGTGCAAAAATACAATTCAACTCACAATAACATTTGTATATAACATAACTTCAAGATCAACAGCTTATAATAATCAGCATTAAATGGACAAATTAATCGAATTAATTCGATTTATCGCCCAGCCCTTGCTAATGCATGCAGATTGTGAATCGAGTTCAATTTGTGGAGGAATTTAGACCTCTGTTACACTCCCCTTCATCTGGCAATTCGCGTGGATTTTAAACGTAGGTGGCCGAAACATGTCTAATTAAAATTAAACTGCACTCATAAACCAACCACCAGAGGGTGCTAGAACTGCACAAATGGACAACGACCTGGTCTTTCTCAACAGCTATGCTGCTTTTAATATCGTGACATAACGGCGACAATATCGTGGCAATTTGAACATCACAATATCGCGATATCGGCGTTATCGTTCCATCGTTAGTGCAGAGTTGTACCTCCTTTTCGCCCAAAATCACAACCCTAATGAGACAAGTGGCATAGACACTTTCGTTGTCCCTTTTTTTTTACTTCCCTTTGCTTATGTTCCTTCCCCATCTCGTCCTTTCAATGTGATTTGTTACCTTTCTTTTACTTCCATTGCCATCCTTTCTCCTTTCAATCAAAACCTTCCAACTGGTTGCACCGCTATCCTTTGTTTCACCGCACGTGACGTCCCCATATGATGTGTTATTCTTCGTTTAGCGTAATCGCACGCTAAGTACGCGGGCGACTCCCGTATCAATTTGAAGCAGACTCGCGGCGCGCCAGGCCAAGAAAAATCATGTGAAAGCGAGCTGGAAAGTATCACTTAAAACGTTGCTTCTCTCCACTTTGAGCCCCAAATGAGAGCGCCTTGGCCCCCGTTGCTCAGCTGCTAACCAACCCAAACACATGGACATCCTTAAAGGAAGCATTTGGCAAATTGTTTCAGAACAAACGCTTATATGTGGAAAAGCCTTGGATTTGCCATCGACTGGAAGTGATTCTGCGGTTTCCTGAAGGTTTCGCGTGCGAGTTCACATGTACCGGTTCTTACCTGAAGCTTGGAATCGGGACGTATTTTCGTCGACTAATGAAGACGAGATGAAAATTTACTTCACTTAATAAAAAACTGGGCTAAAATTTACTCCCTAGTCTTGTCAAGCATTGTCATATCCACCTGTGTTTGCCTGCACTTCCAGCCAGCTTTGTGCCAATTAGTGTGCGTATTTAGTTTCTTGTCTCCCGTCTGTCTGTGTCGATTCATTGTAGTTTCATCCCGTCATGCTGCCCGTTTTTGCCTTGAAGTTCCCCCCAATTTTGACTTTCTTGTTTTTTGGAGGTTTTGTTTGTTGGCCTCCTCTCCTTTTGCAGCAATTAGCATTAGTAGAGAGCTAAGTTTCATCAGTTTTCACAAATCTATTCAAAATTATAAGTGTTTTAGCTTTTTTTCTACATGGCTCTGGTTGATCTCTTTTGCTCTGCTGCCACCTGCTGGCCATTTGTGTAATAACTACCATTTCTGCAACCGTTCTTTGCAGTTGAGAGGCTGCATCAAAGCCTTCTGTATAAAAACAAAAACAATGTATAAATACGTCTTTGGGACACTTAAAAAACAAAACAAAACAAAAAAAACGTATTTACACGTTATTGGGACCAAATGAGTTAATCCGACTGCTAACTAATGCTTGCTAGCTCATAGCATGGAGACATAGTAGCCATTTTTTGATATACTGTGTATTGTCTGTGTAGTTGGTTTTAATCAAGAAGATCAGAGAAAATTTCATGTGAAATAGTTTTAGATCCAAAATGTTCAAAATAATCTGCTGATGAAAAACATACAGGGGTAAAATAATTGTCCTGACTAAAACTAGACTAAAATGTTGACAGTTTTCGTTGACTAAAAACTAAATCAATACAATTGTTTTCTTCGACGAAAATAAAGACTATAATGCTCGATTTATAGTTGACTAAAAATGGACAAAATAAAAACAGCCTTAGGTTGACTATGATAAAAACTATCCAGCGTGATTGAAACTGTACTAAAACGGAGACTAAATTTGTCATGTCTGGGGTCAGGCCAGGATTAAGTTTGAGTTCATGACCTATTAAGTTGACCGTGAGGTCAAGTGTCTGTTTTGAACTGATGTAACTAGCATCTAGTTTCATCTGGTTTTTAGGCTATGTGATGTCCAGAATCTTTAATCCCTACGTGGTGAACAGCCAATCAGATAATTCCATGTCAGTCCTGTTACCCACATGTCTAGCCACAACCATTCAGATCGATTCCTGGTCTATATAAGCCTCCTGAGGTGTTTGTCTTTGCCGGATTATTGCTTTCTGTCTCTCTGTGCAACTCTCTTTGTTTCTTGTCTAGTCAAGTTTGTTCCCACGCCTCTCGAAGCGAATAAATAGTTAAAATCTTATTTGTGTCTACGCTTTGGGATCCAACCTCCAGCACATAACAAAATTTAAAAAGAGCGGATAAAATTAACATTATATTACAGAGATGTCATTTACCTTTATCACACCATTACAGAAGAAATGCTGCTACTCCTCTCCGCCGCTAACATTTCCACCTCAAGGTCGGCGGTGTTTGCCCGAACGGATTTATCGGCTTGTTCAGGCCACTCAAAGTGTGCAAATTTAAAGCCATTGGACAAGTTCTCTTTCTTGTTAGGTCAGTGTCTCTAAATCTGTCTGTCTTATCGACTCATCTTCTGCCCCCCCCGTATTTCTTTAAGGAAGCTACGTTGCGTAACTCAGCAGGGAGCGGGATGCGCTATTTAGCCAGGAATGCCCAGGTTTTATTTCCTGTCTGAATTTTCGAGCAATCGCGAGGGAATCTTTGGTTGAATTCCTCCATGTGCACGTTCTTTTTTTTAGCTTTTCTGAAGTGGAAAAAAAAAGAATAATGTATACGTTATGCTGCAAGAAAGAAGGCTTTGTGCAGCAGATGGAACGGGGGGGCAATGCTTTTTAAGCTGCATCAATGCTTCGAGGAAATACTTTTCGCACGTCAGGAGCAATCAGTGCTACAAAAAAAATGAGGAACACCTGCAGAATGTAGCGGCGGCGTATCAAACGCTCCGTTTTGATTGACGCCGTTGCAGAGGTATTAATCAAACAATACGGTCATCGTTACTGGAGCGCGCGGCGGCTTTCGAGCTGCGCAGCATCACACTGAGAGCTCGCGCTCCTCTCGTCAGGCTGAAACGCGTAAAATAATAGCCACCATCACCACAAAATAAACACGTCGTTAAACAAATACCGCAATGACAGTTCCCATCATGTCTTTTCAAAAGCGCTATTGTGTTGCTAATGCTAGCACCTAATATGACTTACGATCAAGAACCGCACACTAAATTTCCTTTTCGAAATAGATGAAATGTGACATTTGTCCATTTGTTTTTAAGTTATCCCCTCTCGGACTGTCAATTAAAATGGAAGCCAGATTTTTAAATACAGCTCTTCTCTCATCGATGATACAAATGAAGCAGCGGAAAAACTGCAAAGGTATAATCAAGCGTGACAAGATAAAGTGCCGTGTGACATGTATAGATTCCACCCCAGGATGGAGAAAGGCCGCGTCGTCAATCGTCAGCGTTTTGACACGACCTTTCTTCCTGCCGTCAGTAATAATGGAGTCAGATGGTTGGCGCTGCTGGGAAGCATGTTAGCTCACCGGGAAGCCGCATTGAGTCACAATTACAGTCTTGTTTGTGACCAGCTCGGACTTTTCAATCATGCTGCTTCTATTTCCGTCCTTGGCGTTTTTAATTCGTCAGTGATATTTGTTGTGTGAACGATAGGACGCTACTTTTCTCAAACTTGACAGCTTTCGATGCATTTAGCTTAACCGCTAACGTTTCTAAATGACCGTATCGGGTTCTATTTGTGGTGATTTTATTATTGTACAGCGGGCTCTCCAGTTTTGCAAAGCTAGATGATTTAAAAAAGGCACATTTACGCAATATTAAAAGTCACATTTAATTTTTAGAGCAAGGTTGGCCAACTTGCAGCCCGTGGGCGATATTTTGTGGTGCCTCTAATTGACGTGAAAAGTTTTAATGTTAGTGTTTTTGATTGATGTTTTTAATCGCTTATGGGCTACCATAGATCGGCCACATTTAAAAAACATTTTTTTTTATCACAAATCTCAATGATCATTATTAGGCAAATTCTCTAATTGGATTTGTTCAAAGTACGAGCCCTGGAATTCACTTAAAATGGTTGCTTGAAACTAAAATGGCTGACTTCTGTCATGTCTGGGGTTAAGTTTGAGTTACGAGTTAAGTTTGAGTAAGACCTGTTAAGTTTGGGTTCATGACCGTGAGGTCAAGTGTCTGTTTTGAACTGATGTAACCATCATCTGGTTTCAACTGGAAAAACGCTATGTGATGTTATGTGATGTCAGGACCTATGTGATGTCAATACTTAATCCTTTACTTAGTGACAACCAATCAGATCGATTCACTGTCTTTAATAGCGTTCTGAGAAGTGTTTGTCTTTGCCGGATTATTGCTTTCTATCCCTCTGTGCAACTCTCTTTTTTTAAGAGGGGGGGTCGTTTTTGGCCCCATAACTTTTGACATATCTGAATGATATTGAATGAATTGGGCAAATTCCCTAATTGGATTTGGTCAATAGTACAGGCCCTAGAATTAACTCAAAATGGCTGCCTCAAAATGGCTGACTTCCTGTCCAATTTTGCACATGGGTTCTGGAGACTTTTTTTTTTTTTTGTGGCCTATTATAATAGATATGTCCACCCAATTTCCTGTAGATAAGTGAAAGTGGGACACCACTAAGTCAATTTTAGTGTAATGTTCGGGACCCATAAAATATGTAAAATTTCACCAGGTTAGACATGCTTGCAAATTTTGTAAACAAAAAGGTGATTAATTTGACAGCGATACCAAGAGGTGGTGCTTGGCCCCAAAATATCAAAGCAAACAATTCCTCCAAATGGCTGCAATATGCATGCATGGTCTTTGCAAGAAAAACATCATCTTGACATGAAACCTAAACAAAACCAAATATCATTCCTGCTCTCTCCCCCTTTTTATGCAAAATATTGCTTAAATTCCTCACCAGCTTTTGAGTCACACTACATTTTGCACGCACAATCTGCAACATTGCACGACTTAAATACCGACGAAAGTGCGACGGCTTCATTGTCACTTCTGGTGGTTTTAATTTGACGTTCGTTTGCAAAGAGAAAGCATGAAAAAACAACGTGCCAGAAAATGTTAATTACGAGTTTTAAATCCATCAATTATGCCGTCTATAATTTAATTCAATTATGCGGCGATGGAATGCAAGCCTCCCAGTTTTGATTACGTGGTAACAGTGTTGGGATCAAGCCTGAGCAACAACTTGGGGTGTTGACTTCACTTAGCGTCCCATGAAAACGTTTGCTATAAAACACGCCTCTGCATCTGTCGGTGCGAAAACTCTTCCTGAGCACGTCTCGTCTCTCTCAGCCGTAAACACGCAGCGAAGAATCAGCGAACTGTCAGCGATGCTGGCGCTCATCTTGAGGGGAAATGAGATGAATTATGCCGGGAAGAGCGCCTGTGCTCAACGTTGACGACACGCAGAAACAAGACACAGAGATGGGGAAATAATCAGAAACAGTCAGCGTTGAACTTCAGTTCCCAAAAAAAAACAAAAAACAAAGTCAATGTGAAATTTGTAGGAAAATGTAGTAAAACAGCGGAACAAAAAAAAAAGTGATTCCAGTTCTAACGTGTCAACATAATTGACGTTTTTTTTTCTTTACAATTTGATATGGTCCCTCACATTTCTCACATTTTCTCAAAACTTTGAAGCTTGTTTGTGTCAAAAAAAAAAAAAAAAAGTAACAATTTGGCCAAAAATATCTTTACAATCACCGTTTTATTTCACCATTTATGACTGAAACATCTTATAATTGGTAGATTAATACCTCAACTTGTTCACAATATCCTGAAAAAAGAAGAAAAAAAAAAAAAAAAAGAGCTCAGAATTGTTCAGTCGGTAGTCTTGCTCTTTTTTTTTTTTTTTTACGTGTATGTGTGGCCGTATGTGCCTATATACTCATTAATTCACAAAAAACCTATTAAAAATCCCGATACCCTTCACCTTAACCGGATACTTCAGAGTCTCGCCGGAGTCGTGAAGTCAGAAGGCCAGAGGAAAGGTCAGAAAAGATAAAAAGAAAAGAAAGATAAATCAAAGTAAAATCCAGCACCGACCAAACACTTCCTGCCTTCCCAATGGTTACAAAATCAGAATCTTACGCCAACCCCAGAAACCTCTTAATTCCGACAAATTAAAGTGATCTCAAGAGACCAGGGGAAAAACTAAAGAGAGGAAGGAGGGAAGGATAGATGAGGTAGAGTGAGATCCACAGAAACAAGCACATCCAGTCCATCAAAGTGAAATCCAGCACCAACCAAACACCTCCTGCCATGGGGCTGTGTAGTTCCATGTTTCGGCCACAGGTGGCAGTAGCGATTCCAAATTATTATTCTTTTTTGCGTACAGCAGTTTTAAAATAATTTTGTTTCGTCTTTATTGCACAATATTTACTATGATGTTTATTTTTCTTGCACACAAAAATACTTCTAAAATGAATAAAAACTCAAATGAAGCATTTAAAAAAAACTAAAACCAACAAGCCCTCTCTGAAAAGTAAATTAAAATAAAAAAAAAACCTCAAAATGAAATAAAAAACTAACAATAATGAAAATTCCAAAACTATTACTTTCCATGGCTCCACCCAGACCAGCAAGCATAATTTAGCCTGAGAACCGTGACAAAACGGAAGAAAAGACGCATCAGAACGTCACACAACTTCAAAGAACCGTGAGATGCCGGGAAACTACATATGCATTAAGGACCGCCTCCAAGTTTTGATACGCCCTATTACATACTGTCAGGTTTAACTCCATTTCTCATTTGCACTGTGACTGCCGTGGGAAACTTTTCAGTGGGCATCCATGGCAATCACCACCCCGCTTGGTCTCAAGAATTTTTTTTTAATTTTTTTTGCACAAAGTGGCTTGAAACTGTGCTGCCGTATCTGAGGAGAACATTTTGTAAACGTGGCGTATACAGACGACGCTGTGCTACACTAACAGCAATCGACTGAAAAGCTGTTTGCAGTCCCCCCAAGCTGGCTGTGATTTCCTTTCAAAGAAACTGTGGAAAAAAAAAAAAAACCCAGAGGGAGCAGCGGGCGGAAACTGCTCGGAAGTGACTCGTCAGGATCAGACAGTATCGAGCGCTCTTATTGGCCGGCTCCTTGGGGGGGTTGCCAGCCAATTTCACACGGAGTCGATTAAAGTTTGCATGCGTACCGGTCTCTCCTGCGCGTATGCTCATTTGCAACGCCACTTTTATTTTAGGGTATTTGTCTTCTCTTGCCCGTGTGCAAAGATAAATTTCATCCTCTCATGTGCTACATGTGCTAATTATGTTTACTGGAAGACACGATTATGCTTTGGTGACACAAACGCGGTCATATTAAGTAAAGGGTGCGCGAGTATAATCAATCTAATACTGGCGACCAAAGTGACATGGTTTAAAACCACACCCGTTTCAAAAAAAAAAAAAAAAATGCCATCACTTCTTCTTCTTCTTATTGGCTGAAATATGTTATTTGTGTATATTCCACCGGGATATCACAGTACACCGCACATTTCCATTTTAACAACCCAATTATGGTACTGTGGCGAGGACACGATGACATCAGCGGGGTCAGGAAGTAGCGAGGATCTGTAATTTGCTCATCTCTCCGCCCCATCTTCAGCGCCTCCATCCTGCGTTTTAGGAGAGCGCGCTGAGGGCAGGGGCGGGGCCCCGTGGGGACCCCGAGTAGCTTGGAGATAAAGCCAGACGAGTGGGCCATATGTGGGCCCGACCAAAACCCGGCGGCAGATTTTCCCGTTTGATAAGGCGAGCATTAGAAATCAGTGGTAACATGCATACTATGAAAAATTAAAAATAAATAAATGACTAAATAAATAAATAAATACATAATTAAATGACTAAACGTGAAAATAAAAATAGATATAAAAATAATAATTCATAAATAAATGAATAATAATTCAAAAATTAAATTAAAATTTATTTATTTATATTTATTTATTTATTGGCTATAATTTTCGAATTGTATTTTTTTATATCCATTTTATTTTCACTTGAAAATAAAAATAGATATAAAAATAATTTATAAATAAATAAAAAATAACAATTACAAAATTAAATGCATCTACATAAGCAAAAATCCTGTAATATTTGCAACATGTATTTATTATTATTATTTTTTTAAATACATTTAACTCATTAAATAAACAGTTATGTACAGTAGTTGAATTATTGCAAATGTAAAACAAATGGTAAAATAAAGTTTATACCTACTTTTGTGTCATTAAACATAGTACAAATTAATAAAAATATGTATTTATTATTAAAGGAATCCATCTTACATTAATTTTAATCCTATACATACACCTAACAAAGGGAATTCAAAAGAGCCACAAGACGAGCAGTTTGGCTTGCTTGAGTGTCGCGTTTCTTTCCTGAAAGACATCGCCAACTACTGGCCGGCGAATACTTTTGCATGTCATGTGAACTTGTTTTGACATTGCTGTCAACGTTTCATTCTCTTGTTAACATACCGACAAAATCACATTATCCAATCGAGTTACACGACTGCTGCAGATAAGTCGCCAAGTTGTTTGCAGCCTGTTATCAAACGAATTAAAGCAAAGTGACTTCCTGCCTCGTTCAGGTTTGTTGTGGTTTCTCGGCGGAACCTTGGACTGACCAGCCGCTCTCTCACTTGTGGCTTCCAGGCCGTGTACTCGTCTAGTTTTTCCCCTCAGCTCCACACATTTTTCCACTCTTTTCCCTTACCGACCTACCCCAGAGATGCAAAACCTCCACGGGCAAAAAATACTTTTCACTACGCAGGAGCGTCTGCCAGTAGTAACATTAGGTGTGCGGAATCGTGTACCACACGCGGATTATATTGTTTTGAAATTTCCCTCGGGAAGAACTTCAAAAAAAAAAAAGAGAATCGAATCAAAATCGGCCAAGTCTTCTTCAGTTCAAGGCCTACCCTCATTTTCGTGTTTCTGCTGACATCTAATCAGCCCTCCAGGCCTTTTATTTGCCCTCCGTAATGACAAACGTCTCCCTCCACGCTCCAGTGAGCAGCTTTTACACATCTGTGAACAAACGCAAGCTTAACTCTTTGACTGCCAAAAACGTTTAATAACGATTAGTAAAATCACAATGTATGTTGCCATAAACGTGAAATGACGTCATCTATGTTTTTTTTGTTTTTTTTCTTAAATGGACAGAGCACCGACTAAGTGCAGCACTGCCTGGTCAATGGGTTGTGGAATCAAAAACACCACCCAACTATGGCCAGCAGATGACAGCATTGTGTCTCTTTTCAATGGGCTGCTGGTGCATGGAATTACAATGAAATGTGACGGAATCTCATGAATGCTCGTAATTGGCGAAATGGCACTGTGGAGTTGTTGTTTTTTTCTTTTTCATAACGTGTGGCAGTAAAAGAGTTAATAACGATTAGTAAAAATAAGAGGTATGCTGCCATAAACGTTAAATGACGTCAACTATTTTATGTATTTTTTTAATCAATGGGAAGTGCAACATCTAAGTGCAGCGCTGCCTGGTCAATGGGTTGTGGAATCAAAAACACCAACTAACTATGGCCAGCAGATGGCAGCATGGTCTCTGTTTTCCGTATGCTGCCAGTGTATGGAATTACAGTGATACATGTTGGAATCTAATGAAATGAAACATTTTCAATGATGACGAGAATGATCAATTCCTTTTTCACGTTAAATCTAATTCACAGAGCATCACTAAACAAAAAAAATTTAGTGTCAAAGTCACCGTTGTGGAGAAAATGTATCTTTTTTTTTTTTTTACAAAAAGCTCGTTTTCCTATTTGACCTACTTTCAAATGGTGATTAGTAAAGAACGGAATAAGGTAGAAACATACTTTTTGACGGACGGCGTCTGGGATCCTCAAAACTGAATCGGTTGTGTAAAAGTGAAGGAAGGAGAAGAGGAAAAAGGGGCATGCATGCATGTATGAGCGTGAAAGAACGAAAAGTGCACATGATGACAACTTGCATTAAACGATCCTCAGTGATTATACCCTGTGGTTTGGCCCTCGGAATCGCTACCATCTGACTCTGAGATTCAGGCTGGAGAGGCGGCCATTTTTCTTTAGGTGAAGGGGATAAAGATGGTCCCGGGGATCTGGCCACCGGCCTTGGCCGCGTCGCCACAGATCACAGCTTTCAAAAGGCACGGAACCGTCAGGAGCGGAGAAAAACTTCCTAAGTTAGAAACGCTTCCTTCATCTCCCCCAAATAGCTTCTCGCTCGCTCTCACACACATATGCACATTGTGTGGGTCTGAACTTCATTGCTCCCAGATGTGGAACCATCCTGTGGACCGCCTGTTCAGATGAGTTGCGTGTGGTTGTGTGCCCATGTTGCGTACAAACACAATCAAAATTTGTGCGCTTGATGATGCCAATACGGCGGGCAAGAAAACCAGTGTCGTAAATAAACTCGGTCTATAAAGTGGAACCACTGATTTTGGCCACTTCCCCCCCCCATAGGAAATAATGAAAAAAAAAAAAAAGGGATAATCCATTTCATCCGTTATAATTTGGAAACCAGGCAAAGAGATTCCTTTCAGTGTGAATTTGGGGTAGCTGCTTGTTAGCAACACAACAACAGCGTAGCTGACTCACACGTGTTCATAATCCAAGTCGTAAATAGCAACCTGTTAGCCCGCTGCCCTGGAAAAATGGGCTCTAATAAACCTCAAGACCACACACACGGATCGGGTGCGTGTGGACAACATGTGCGTATGCTCAGATAATCTGCATCGTAACTGAAAGCCATATGCTAACTTCCTGGTTCGCTGACATTTGGGGAAATTGGTTTACTTGGTCCTCCTAACATTAAAAAAAACAAAAAACAAACAAAACATCTTTACGAGATCAAAAGAGTCGCTATCCGTCCGTCCCTTCCTGCCGCTGTCTGTCTTTGCTCTCCATCGTGTATTTTGTTGCTCACCGCGGCCCAACATTCTTCTTATGTTCAATCGCTGTGTGGGCTTCGTTCGTGATTGCAGGCCAGTGGTTGCTTTCAGATCTACTTGAGGTCAGTGAACTGCGCGAGGATTTCTTTCCAGCAAGGCAGCATTTGATGTTTGCTAAGAGACCGTTCTGCAACTGTTTACAACACATAAGCAGCTCCCATCGGTTCCGGTTCCCACAGAGGATTTTTCTACTCCTGAATAAAGCGTAACAGTACAGTACATAACAAGCACTCTTCTATATTATCCATGTTCATCAGTCCTTTATCAGGTATGGAATAGCCAATTTTTTGCCTCGGCTATGTCGTTCAAATGTGTTAGTAGGCTAAAATGTTTGCAACATAGCCTCGGCTAATTGCTCACACTCTCCTGGCCGTTTTCGAAACATGGAACCTAATAACTACCATTGCTTGAAGCCACCTCTTCATGTCAAGCTGCATGTCAAAGCTTTCACTATGCTCTTGTGTCAAAATAAAAGCAACAACAACAACAACAACAACAAAACTAAACAAAACAAAAAACGTGTACACGTGTTTGGGAGTGAAATGAAAAGTGATGTAGGGAACATATTCGACGTACAGTAAGATTAAGTACTAGGGCTGCACGATATTGGAAAAACATGCGATATGTGATATACTTGCTGAACATAGCGATATCGATATTATTGCGATATTTAACATGTACCTAAAGAAATTACATTTTTATTACCTAATGAAAGAAAAACATTTTTCATAGGGAAAAATAAGCAACCTTCATGTAATCTTAGTTAATTAATTGTAATTATGTCTCGATAATTTTCAACTATTGAATGGCGATGCACATTTTAGTTAGCGTCTGACTGGTCAAATTCATATAAAAAGCATAAAATTCCATATAAAACTTACTGCGCGCCTTTGCGATATGCATATTGCAAGGGCCAATATCGCGATATCGATATTTTTTCGATATATTGTGCAGCCCTACTAAGTACAAATTCCAAAGTTTTGGGTGGTTGGTGAGGTCCAACGACAAAAGTGTCAAAAGGTACCAGTAGACGGGGCAACCTTAAATTAAACGAGTGAATATACTACAGCAGTGGGGGGGGGGGGGGGGGAAAGAAAAAATAGACAGAGGTTCCTCGGTTGGAGTTTCCTCCCAAAAAATGTTGTTAACCGTCACTTGGATCCAGATTCTATATCGCCACTCGCGTCACGAGGTGCCTGAAATAAATCTGCGAACCGCAGCTTCACTTAACGTGGCCTCAGAGTGAGAGGCCGCTGCTCACACTTTGGCCTCAAGTGCTCCTTGAAATACATCCTCATACATCTTATACGGAGGCGCTCTGGAAACGGGTGTTTTTTTTACATTTTTGAACTTTTCTCCTTTTGCTGTCTGATTTTGTTTAGCTCCAACCCATGTAATACAATTCGTCTTGTGTCTTACGAAAAGCCGAAGACGCGTGTTTGGTGTCGCCCTAATGTAACATCGCACAACTGAGAGCGCCCCCCCCTCCATCAAAGCTCAGAGCGCTATAAGCCTTTCACTTAGAAACCAACCGCAAAGGCCAAACCATCTAAATATGTTTGCTCCAGAGGGAGAGGGACTTTGCTGAAATAAGCGTCGAGATCTTTCTCAGTTGGAATCCCTGGCGCTGCTCCCCACTGAGATGTCTCTTACCGTCAGATGTCTCTAAGATGTACCAAAAATCCCCCCACTTTTGTCTGCCTTTGCACGAGGAAAGTTGGCAGGATGCTGCTCACAATGGGGGTTATGACATTCCTTTTTTTTTTTTTTTTTACCACTGCATGAAATATATGAGCCCAATAAGGTTTTTCACAAGTCCATCCCCTCCCATTTCCCTTGTTTTATACAATCCGCTTTGGCACACCGTTCCCACCTTTTTAACTCTTTGACTGCCAAAAACGTTTAATAACGTTTAGTAAAATCACGATGTATGCCGCCATAAACGTTAAGTGATGTCATCTACTTTTTTTTTTTTTGGTGAATATATCAGCGGTCAGTGCAACATCCAAGTGCAGCGCAGCCGGGTCAATGAGTTGTGAAATCAAAAACACCCACGAACTATGGCCAGCAGATGGCAGCGGTAGCTGCTCGGGCCCTAACTAGAGCTGCGAATTACAACGAAACATGACGCAATCTGATGAAATAGAGAACGTTTTCAAGACTGACGTGACTGATCAAAGCCTTTGTAACATTAAACCGAATTTGACGGAGCGTCACTAAACAAAAAAATATTAGTATCAAAGTCACTGTTGTGGAGAAAATGTATCGTTTCTTTTCAATTTTCGTTCCATGTCACTCAAATGACCCATTTTCAAATACTGATTACTAAAGAACGGAATAAGGTAGAAACATACTTTTTTTTTCTAATGAAAGAATGGAATGCGATCGTTCATGTGGTACCCATGTTGTTTATGTAGCGAAAGGACAGAATATTCTGTTTGCTTCGAAAAATGAGTTAAAATGCTTGAAATCCGCTGGCATTGGGGGTTGTTTTTTTTTAATAACGTGTGGCAGTAAAAGAGTTAAGGTAATACGTCCTCTCAACTTGAGTCGTCAACTTATACGAGCGATGAATCAAGAAATACGTCAACACGCCGAAACCTTGAATGCTCAAGAACCGACGGGAACAATAATACGCGGAGAGCCAAAAGCAATAGCGAAGATTTAATGAGAACACATGGCGCTCGGCGAGATTATCCTTGGATAACCTCGGATACCGTAGGCACCACAAATCTTCACAAGCGTTCACCCTTTTTGCCCAGTTATTTCTATTATTCATTGCTAAAATACACTCACTTGCCACAACCCCAGGAACACCTGCGTAGTCAAATTTATGAGTTTATAAAAGGAAAAAAAAAACGCTTTTAAAAACATAATGCCGTTGCCAGAGACGAATTAAAGTAGTAGACGGCTATACACTGTCGGGAAAACAGTAGGTATCTACCATAATGTGCCACATGGGACTAATTATTACACTCTCTTTCCAGAACAAAAAAAAAGGTGGAGGTATGTTCCCAAGCTATAAAAGTCAAGGCTGTGATGTAGAACTGCACTGAGTGATGTTTTTTAATATTATGTCCCTCGCATGTCATTAAATAAAGCATCCGAAATACTACTAATGCACCTCAGAATTTTGCGGCGCAATTCTTCACCATCCCAAAATAAACAAATGTTAAATGAACACCTCTCTGGCAGCGTTAAATAAAAACCGAGTAGCCGCTGAGTGCGCGAATATGAAAGAAATAAAAGTTTTATGAACTGGGGGAGGCATTTTTAAAACAATCTAAAAAAAAAAAAAAAGATTCAAACCTGGGACTACTTGATTTTAGGGGCAGATGTGAAACTTAATGTGATTAATGCGGGGGGAGGAAAAAATGGTGGCAATTCTAAGGGACCAAAACTGACGGGCATTCGGAAAAATAACAGTTTTGAGTTTTGTGGTGTCAAAGTGGTGATGCCAAACTCCCTGGCGGCACCTCACAAGCGAAATATTTAATGTTCTGAATCCTCACAGAAGTTTAAAAAGAAACTGACAACTGTGCAATGTTATTTCTCTTCCCACATTCATCTATTAGCAGCTCTAGTTAGGGCCAGTGCATCATCTGGAAGGTCTGCAAAACACATGTTGCTTACACTTTCCTTGACATCATGTAGCGTTTGTGCTACTTCAGAGACACTTTTTTTTTTTTCCCCCTGAAAAAAATAATTCCAAATTGTAGAACCTCATGGGCATTTGACTAGAAGTTTTTTTTTGTGTGATTTGTGTGCACGGCAGTTCTGCGGTTGTAACTGTTATCTTGGAGATCAGTGGCAGTCACTTCCTAATGAATCCCACTCTGTGTCTGGAGACTTTTTTTTTTTTTTTTTTGGTGACTGCGGGAATCCAACCTCGCGTCTGTGGGCCCTGGAATTATTCTAAAAGAACAAAACTAATTGACTCCTGACTCGCCATAAGTCAGAAAGCTGACAACAACAAACATCTTTTAAGCCACAAAGTGGAACATCGGGAATTCAAATGCTAGTCTGTGATACTACAAAAGCAGCGGTTTGACAGCCATTTTGGTACTAACGCGAGTCTGTTAAAGAGCAGGATGCAAGGAAATGAGTCGTCTTGTGGTTTCCTACAGTAGCCGTGTGCAGGCTCCCCTCACAGTTGGCGCTGATATGGTCACTCAATCATTGTCGGAGGAATAATCACACATTAAACGCAGTAATAGCCAAGCACAACAATTAACTCATTCATTCCCAGCCATTTTCACTGAAGCAACCCCCTTTGCTGACGGTGGTTTTACTGCATTTTGACTGATTTTGCAAGGACCACAGAATATTGCGTCCTATTGCGATAAAATGTGGAACCTAACAAAAGAAAGATTAGAGTATCTTCTTGTTTCCGTTTTGTAGCAATTAGCATTAGAATATAGCTAAGTTTTCATCATTATTCACATTCCTGGTGAAAACACTGACAAAAAGAGCTTGTTGCAACATGGCCCTGGCTGATCTCTTATACTCTGCTGCCAGCTGCTGGACATTTTATCATTATTATTATTATTATTATTTTGATAAATGCCATTGCTTTAAGCCACATCCTCATATCAGAAACTGCTAATAAGCCCTCTGTATGTTCTTCCATTAAAAAAAAACCCCCAAAAAAACATAAAAATGTGTAAACGCGTTTTTGGGAGAGAAGTACAAAGTGTTTAAAAACGTTTTTACACGTTTTAGGGTTTGAATGAGTTAACCCCTTATCATACGAGAAATGTTGCCGAAAATGCTTTAAAAAAAAAAGTTGCATTCAAAGTAAGTTTGAAGCTGTTCCTGAACCATTTAGAGTATCGGCATAGTTTATATATATATATATATATATATTTTTTTTTATGTTTGCCCGCCACAGACCATCCGAATTTTAAGGGGTATAAAGGAGCCTAGAAGACATCTGAGGTTTTGAGTCTCACCTAATGAGATTAAGATTTTGGATGCGTGCTTATGGAAATGTTCTTATTCATCGCATTTTTTCCCTCTCTTCACAGGAATCTGATGCCCCGTACACTGGATGGTCAAATCACCATGGAGAAGACACCCAGTTACTTTATCACAAAGGAAGCCCCTCGCCGCGTCTTCGCCATGAGCCGCCACACTAAGCTGATCGTCGTGGTCCGGGACCCGGTGACCCGCGCCGTTTCCGACTACACGCAGACCGTGTCCAAGTCCCCGGGGCTCCCGTCCTTCAAGAACCTGGCCTTCCGCAACGCCACCACGGGCCTCATCGACACCTCCTGGAGCGCGGTGCGCATCGGCATCTACGCCAAGCACCTGGAGAACTGGCTGCGCTACTTCCCGCTTTCCGGCTTCCTGTTCGTCAGCGGCGAGCGGCTGGTGACGGACCCCGCCGGCGAGATGGGTCGCGTCCAGGATTTCCTGGGACTGAAGCGCGTGGTGACGGACAAGCACTTCTACTTCAACCAGACCAAAGGCTTCCCGTGCCTGAAGAAGCCAGAGGGGAGCAGCAGGCCACGCTGCCTGGGGAAGTCAAAGGGCAGGCCCCATCCGCAGATCCCCTCGGACGTCCTGCTCCGACTCCGAGACTTTTACAGACCTTTTAACCTCAAATTCTATCAAATGACGGGTCAGAACTTTGGCTGGGACGACACAGCTTGACACCAAAGCTTTTGAAAGTTGAGAGTGGCGAGAGACGATGTGCATTACCAAAGTTTTTACTGTGCAAAACAGGCCTTGCAATCATTTCTTTAGCTTTATAAATGCAACAAAATGGTCAGTTTTCAGATTAGCGTAAATGCTATGAACAGATTACGGTATAGTATGAGGTGTGTCGGAAAAGTTCCAGGACTGGTGTCACAAAAGCCTAAACTCCAAACTCATGAGTTTTCCCCTTCATTGTAGGCCGTACAATCAATGGATGGTTCAGAGCATCTGACAGTTCCTGGTCACGCAGATCATCACCATGCTGGAGCAACCTTCAACCCCCCCCAGATCAAAAGGGTAACGAATAAGACCCACTTTGTCGACATGGATGACAACAACGTGACCGTAACGTCAGTCCTGGAAATTTTCTGACAGTAAAAGACATTTCCATTCCATTTCCTGTACTGTCCTTTCAAAAAGATAAAAAGCACAGGAAGATGTGGCGCAAGCGAGCACTTTGCCAAGTGTTGTTTATGTTGCAGGAGTGTCTCTAATTGGAAGCATTTCCCTGCGGAACATCTGCAAACCATGCTCACGTTCAACTGTACAGTATATTTCAGAGATCCTAATTTATAAGATGACAAGATATTGTTTTCCTGAGACTTTTGTATTTGGAATTCTGCTGAAATTCTGACTAAAAATTTATAATTAAATGTGTTTTGCGTTTTTTTTTATTCATTCAGCATGTGTCCGATATTATCTATTATTATTCTATTCTTATTTAACTTGGTTGACGCTATGATAGTTCATACTATACTGGCAGTGGGTCAGCGTCATTCACTTACTCCTTACATGAGGCAAAACTTGAAATTATAGAGTTGTCGTATTACGAGACAAAAAATGTATTCATACTCTTTTTCTCGAAAGATATCTGCAGCCACACTTTAGTGCCAGTAGACGTAATAAAAACGCTACTAATGAGAGTATATCTCTCTCTCGTGTCTCTTACAGGAGCTTGGTTTACTTTATAAACATGTCTGCTTTGACTCTAGCCAATCAAAATATTGCATATCAAATGAGAGGTCGGTCAGCATCTTGCACAAGTGTGCAGGAAGCGGCGCGGCGCGAAATTTGAGTTTAACACTTGGCAGCGCTTTTCTGACGTCTCAGCAATCAATTCAGCGAGCTGATTGGAGACCTTTGACATCTTCGACCCTCTCTCCCCCCTTTTCCCTTGACCTTTTGACCTGTGAGCCTGCTCATCATAAAGCGCAGACCAATACTCCCAAACTGGTTAATGGAGTCGCGTTGCGCGAGCTGCGCGCGTACACAAACGTGATCTTTATCCTCGCAGACGAATAGGCAACCCGTCCGCACTTGACGCATTGAGATTGCATCCTCAGCCGAACCAGGACCTCCACCGGTGTGGATCAATAAGCGCCCGTTTAGTTTATAGGTAGCGAGTTTGCGCTTATATGGACGACGTCTCGCTGTCACTTTGATTTAAGCTTAGGTCACCATTGTATTATACATTTGTGAAATATTATTTAACACTTGATCTTCTGCACACACGATTCGGGGTCGAAACCACACAAGCGGTTTGATGTTTATGTTTGATTTTAATATTTTCACAGTCACTCTGGCGTCTCTGTCTGAATCTGTCTGCCTGGGCCTGGATCAAATCCACCAAAATCGCATTGCGCCACAATTTAGACTTGGTTTCACCTGGTCTAATGTCTAGTCCACTTTCTGTTTCTGTCAGGTTCATTGGTTAACTTTGTATGAAAGGTGTAATTAAATGGAGTATGTGTAATTATGCTACTGTGATTTTTATTCTCCACACTTTTTTTTGCCGCGTAACAACTCCCACATAATACTTCTAATTTACATTGTTCAAATTTCAATTAGCTTAAAGAATTCACACCTCCCAGGGTATATATCATCTGATTCCACATTACTTACAGTATTTGGACAATTTAACATTTAATATCAACTTTTTCCTTATTCATTTTCAATGGGACAGTCATTGAACTTTTTCTAAGTATCACTTTCCACGCCCACTTCCTTATATACAACTTATCATCATTACCAGGTGTCTCATACTGCTCGGAGGCACAGTTGGTATTGTCCAGTAACCAGGAGGTTAGAATTTCATAATTTATCTCTCAATTTACTTCGTAAGCATTCCACATGCATTCAAATCTTAGCATTCAGCTTTCAGCATTCCCACGCAATTTCTCCAGAAATTGCACTTAGTCTAGTTGTGTATGAGTTTGCTTGCATGTAATTTTTTTTTTTTTTTTTTTTTTTTTATTCCACTGTGAATAAAGGCTTTTAAAAGTATTTCCTGTAAAAAGTCACACGGTTCACGGAATGCGTGCCGACGGCCCAAACAACATCTCGGGGACAACTGCACACCATTTTTCCATTCCGACGCTGGCCACCCTCTTTAGAGGTCACCATCAGCCCCAGTAGCCTGCCCAACAGGTCAAAGGTCTCGAAGCATTCCACCACGAGGGGTCGCCTATCGTGACACCTCACCTGCCCCATCCCTTATGCTCACCTCACTTTTTTTTTTTTTTAGCTGATACAAACTAAAAATAGTGACTGCATTTAAAAATGCAAATTTCTCCTTCCATTAGTGTTTATGGGCATATGAGTCTCAACCTGCTAAAAAAAAAAAAAAAAAAAAATGATGTCACTCCCTCAGACATGAATGTTTATGCATTTCACAATGTCCAATACCTTTCTTATAAGAAATAATTCAAAAGAAAATAAGTAAATAAATAAAAAATAAATGAATAATAAATGTTCTATTTTCTATAGTTATTTGCTGAGTGCTTTTATTGAGTACTATAGTGTTAGGAATCAGGTGTTTTTCGCTATTTGATCATTCATTAATTTTATGTTCTCGATATTAAAAATGAAACGTGGCTTTTGCGCACAGAAGTTTGCCCACCCTTCCTCTTAAAGCCACAATCTAAAGCTCCTTTTCTGTTTTCTAAATTCGGTTGTTGCTGCTCGCATTCCGCCGCGCACGCTCAAATCATCTCATTTAAAAGGATAAACCCTCTGGAAGGCGAATATTTGGGCGAAGGTACAGATTGAAACAATTGCCCCGTCATGACGGGATTGCTGGCGAACACGCGCGACAGCGTGTATCCGCGTCGTCGATACGGTAATGGAAGGTTCTTGAGTCACCGGCTCAAACTCTCATTCGAAAGGCGATGCATAGCTTCCAACTGAGCTCACAAAGTGGAATCGGAATCAAACTTTAATCCCTCAATCCCGCCGCCGTCTATTCGCTCCTGAACGGCTCGCAAATTACACGGCATGAGATTGGTTTCATTACGCGTCCCCCGCTCCACTCGAACGAACCCAATTTTAATTGGTTTCAAACCGGTTTACTTTTTCGCGAAATCCCGCCCGCGAAGGGTCGAAGATTTGCACCCGCGTTTCCCTCTCCAACCTGGCAGATCAAGGCAGCGCCGGAGACTCGTATGATACAATAATTAGCGGGACTGCGTCCAAATCCCCGCGCTGAATGCTTGTATATTCTATTTTCCGTTCGAGCGCTCTCCCGCTGACAGCTTGTTAAATGAACGGGCCCGCTCGTTGATTGCAGCGCGCGCCGGAGCCAGTTTGGAGCGGGGATTCGGCTCCGACGTGTTTGGCGGTTCGGTTAATTTACATTTCAGGGAAAGGAGGGGAAAGCGGCCAGGCGGACAGAACAGAGAAGCTGATTTGAAGAATGGCTTCAATATGTTATTGATGCTTTGCAAACAGGTTGTCACCTAATATGTAAAAAAAAAAAAAAAAAAAAAAAAAAGGGCTGAGTCGGCTGCCGACAACTTGCCCTCAGGGAGGATCACTAACACCTAATGAAGCTGACCTCGCTGGTAGATCTCTACGGATGAACTTTGACCCCCCTTTTAAAGTTCACAGCAAGTGCACAGCAAGTTCTTTGGACAATGAGGAGCTTTAATATCGAGCCAGGGCGATTAGTTCAAATTGAGAACACGGTAAATCGTAGAAAGCAAACGGAAGGTTTCAGTCAAGACTTTTAGGCAGACCTCAACGTTTAATACGGGAAGAGAAATACTGCAACTCCAAAATATATATATCTGGTTCCATCAAAAACACTTCAATAGAAATATTATACTGCATAATACCAAGAAAACAGAATTCACCGCCACATTTTCTTAGTGTTGTCATTATAGTAGTATTACATGGAATATAATGAATGAAAAATTGACTTTGAGTTTGAACTTTGTTGTTTGCTTAACTCAGTGACTCTTAAAGTGTGGTACGGGTTCCAGTAGTGGTAAGTGTGCTGCCCCGAACGCTAAATTAATTGAATTAAATATAAATAAAACCATTTAAAATGTGAACTACAATCAGTATGATAACAGCGTTAATAACAGTAGTGAATTTTTGACTTTTCATGTACAGTACTTTTTTTTTTTTTTTTTACTTTTCATGTGTAGTTTATTTTCTTAAGTGAAGTTCAGTGTAAATTAACTTCTAAGTATGATGAAATACATTTGAACTAGGCATGGGTGATTACTAGGGATGTAACGATATCCAAACTTCACGATACAATATCACAATATGAAGCTCAAGATACGATTTAAATAAAAAAAAATAATAAATATTTTTTTTTTTTTTTTTCGTGTGTGAACCTGGAAAACCCTCAACAGAATCAAAATCAATGAGTAACTACACTAAGTGCAATTTCTGTAGAAATTGCGTGGGAATGCTGAAAGCTGAATGCTGAAAGGTGAATGCTAAAATTTGAATGCATGTGGAGTTCTTATGAAGTAAATTGAGAGATTAATTATGAAATTATAACCTGTGCCACCGAGCACTGTTAATGATGATAAGTGATAAGTATGGAAGTGGGCGTGGAAAGTGACGCTTAGGAAAAGTTCAATATCTGTCCCATTGAAAATGAATGGGTAAAAGTTGTTATTGAATGTTTAATTATGCAAATACTGTAAGTAATGTGGAATCACACGGGAGGTGTGAATTTTTGAAGCTACTTGAAATTTGAACAATGTAAACTGGAAGTATTATGTGGGAGTTGTTACGCGTGTGGAGAATAAAAATCACAATAACATGTGGGAATGCTTTAGCATTCCCACAATTATTTAAATAGCACATTTTGTATTTAAATGCTACAAAAGGGCCACACTATAAAAATTGAGAAATCACTCTGAGTAGAAGTGAATCACTAGCAAAACAAAGTTAACTTCTAGTCAGTGTTGACTTGTGGTGACTCACATGTCCTCCCTGACTTTCAGTAGTTCCGTCTGAGCAAATATTATGTGTCAGCATGAGAAAATATCATCAAGCTTTATTATCTCCGGCAATGCCCCCCAGTAGATTGGACAATGTCCTCTTCCTGTGCACCGCTGGGAGCCAGGCTACACTTAATTCCCTCATTGGAGCCACAGATAGGAACAATATCCCATCTCATCCCTCCGGGACCTGACACAGGTCCACATCGCCTCCCCGAGTTTCATTATTTTAGCAACGGGACGTTTTAGCGAGAAGGCTGCAAACAGGTCGGAGATTTACGGTTTTTCATCACCGGCGCGGAGCGTACCGAGATTTACGGTCTCTTCAGGAGAGGGCGCGAACAAGCGAATGAAAGTAAAACAGACACGAGTGTGATGAACGAGTGCGAAAACACGGGATCCAAAAAAAAAAAAAGCATTTAGACGGAATTTAGGGCTAGCGAAAAAGCGGGAAGTGCGTACGTAGTCCAGGGTCCAGGTTAGACCTGAATATTAGACGGGAGACAAGAGACAAGACATTCCCAAGAAAAATAGAAATTGCTTGGCCACACACATTTTCCATCTTTCTTTTCCTTTCACTCCGTGACAGGAAACACATGGGCTGAAATAGAAGATCCCTCGACTAACTGCAAACAGATGTGGTCATCATGCGCGTCTCAAATCAACAGTTAAAAAAAAAAAAAAACATCACGCATGATATGCATTCACAGACAACGTAGTCAGAATCGCTGCTCATCTGCCACAATTATCATATTGTTTTTCAACCATAATGAGCCTGTACTTATTTGCCCTGTTGCGCTGAGATCGATGGACCCACGCTTGGTTTGAGCCGAACACAAAACCATAATGAGGAAAAGCTGCAAATCTATTTTTATTTTGCCATCAATAAATATTGTGTCATATTTGGGAAGACTTTCACGTTCCCTGTGACAATGACTTGTCATGTGTTTGGCTTTTACATACAGTACACTTACACAACAAGTGTCACTTTTTTCTTCTTCAACAAAGATCCCAAAAAGCAAAAAAAAAGACAAATTTTCTACTTTTTAGTGCTTTATAGATTATAATTTAATTTTAATTTCTTAATTTCACACCTAGCATTTCTTAAAACGAAACAATTTAATGTGTTTACATACAGTAATAAGGAATAAATAAAGAATAAATGTGAGGTTAGCATGTTAGCATAGCCTTCGCTAACTGTTCCAGTTTCTCACATGTCCCCAATAGAAAGCTAATTGCCCACATTCTTGCCCAAACTTTTGATTGTAGATACAATTTAATGTGTTTACGTACAGCAATAAGGAATAAATAAAGATTTTTTTGTTTAGGTTAGAATGTTAGCATAGCCGTCGCTAGCTGTTCCAGTTTCTCACATTCCCCCAATACAAAGCTAGTTGCTAGCTAGTCCTGCCCAAACTCTTCATTGTAAATACAATGTAATGAGTTTACATACAGTAATAAGGAATAAAGAATTTTTGAGGCTAGCATTTTAGCATAGCCTTCGCTAACTGTTCCAGTTTCCCACATGCTTCCAATAGATTCTCCCATACAACAAAACAACATCCTACTATAAAATAAGAAATGTTTGCCACGCTTATCATGTGCAAAGTCGCGAGGAAGTGGAGAAGACAATTTGTGCACGATCGAATGAGTAAATCAAACGATGGGGACATACAGGAAGGAAGAGTCGATCGCTGATTTAGTGTTTCCAGACGTGAATCAAGGGATTTTTTTTTTTTCCTTTTACATACTTTGAAACACAAGATGGTCCGTTTCTCCCTTGAGGGGAGATGAGTGTCTATTTTGAAAGACACTTTGTGTTGAATTCAAGCCAGAATCCACTTTGGTGCTTCAACTACTGTCTCTAGAACACGGTATTAGGTTTATGATTGGACATGTTTTTAACATTTGCGATTGTTTCGGATCAGAATTGAAACGAAAAATCACTTCCACATTTCCAAAACCTTGAGCCAATCGGTCAGGATAATCTTTAGGGACATGATCCGATAATCAGGATTTTAACTCATTCACTGCCATTGACGGAAAAAGACGTCAAATGATGCTTCTTTTTTTTTTGCTGGTCTGGCAATGAATGTGTTAATTGGCATTCTGGTTGAAATTGTCTGAATGGAATATGAGTAAAGTAGCAAAAAGTTGTTTTTTATCCATCTCAGGGTCGGCCATTTTGCCACTTGCTGTCGACTGAGGATGACATCAATGTTGCTCAGGGCTCAGGCAACGACCAATCACAGCTCACCTGTTTTCTAAAGCTGAGCTGTGATTGGTTGTCCCCTGAGACCCGAGCAACTGTGATGTCATTTTCAGTCGACAGCGAATGGCAAAATGGCCGCCCCCCTGAGATGGATAAAAAATGGCTGTATTTTACTTCATAACTCATATTCCACAAATGTAATATTAATCAGAATACTGTATTTAGACTAATTGGGCCGCATATAATATATTATTGTCAAGAAATGTTTAAGGTTGACTTCGATTTTCGTAATAAGCAGCTTGTTAATACTATTATATCGACGCTAAGTCCTCATATTTGTCACGGTTTTCTCCTCATGTCAGCTGTAATAATTGAAATTTACAACACACTTCATAGTAAAATATTGAACGCGCATTATAACTGAAATTGTTATTGATATTTGACTGGATAATTTAAGCCACCAAAACATCACATTTAGCGCCGACCTTTGAAAATCTATACCGATGCAACCTGAATCTATAAAAGCCAAACCATAACATTCCCCTCGTGCCATAAGGTGTCCATCTGCACCAGGAACACTTTTGCAGTCTCTTGGATCAATGTGCAGCCTGCATCATAATCACTCAGACGCACACTCAACCAGCCCCAATCTGAGCTCAGGTAATAAGGCGCATCGTAACCGGCGCATGACCAGCAGCTGTAGGCTTGATCAATAGGCAGCTAAAGGAACGGGTAATATGATATCGATGGGAGCAACAATTACGAGGATAGTCAGCAGATGTATGTGATTTTGCGAGCAGCCGTGCGTGCACCTGCGCGCGAGTTCATGCATGTTTTTTTTTTGTTTTTTTTTTAACTACATAAATGTATCCTCGCCTGCTTGGGCATTTTTTATAACAAGCGCGTCGCAACCTCGGCATCGATCTGCCCGACATCCCCGAGGGCTGTGGGAAATCAATTACACGGTGACTATGTTGTTAATATCAGCATTACACGACTCCCCATTTACACATTTATCAGGCGCTACTAAGAAATAATACGATACGCATTTTTTGAAAAGTAAAAAAAACAAAACAATACAGATTACTGATTTGTGTTCCATGTACAGCACTTTGTATACAGCAATGCTTGTTTTAAAGTGCTTTATAAATAAAGTTGAGTTGAATGTTTGTTATTTGAAGGAAAAACACTCCCGAAGTCGATGCTAACTTCCGGTTAGCATTTCGAATGGGATCCTCCCGCTACTTTTAGCATTAGCGTTAGGCTAGCGATGTTTTAAAAACGAAGCATGTTTTGAATTTAAGTATAAAGTGGATGTAATTCTTAACGTTGTGTGTTTAGTTTTACGGTTAACTCCAACTGCGGTGTCATTAAACAGCTTAAAGGACGCTTAGGGACAACAGAATAAAGCAGAATAACATGCGCTACACACTTGCTAGCTGCTAATGCTACGCGAGCAAAATGGTGCATTCAGGGTACTTTCACAGTGTCGCAAACTTCGGTTTTCTTTGATTATAATGTTTTAAGGGGGAAATAATCAACCACTTGACCCAATTGGCTGATTGTTTTGGCTGACGTTTGAAGGGCAATAATCAGTCGGGCCGTATAAATAACCATGCAAAAAAATAAAAATAAAAAGCAGTAGCATTTTTTCTTTTTCCAGTCATACTACTGGTAATCACTCCTACATAAAAAAAAAAAAAAAAATAGCCAGAGCGAACGAACAGAAGTCCAACTCTGGTGGTCCAGAGATGACATCACCGACAGCGAAGGGGAAAACGACTCCAGGGTCAAAATAAATGACCGATAGAAAGAGCGGGAGGAGGCAAATCCTCTAATCCAAGTATAGCAGATGTCTGCAGGTTTAATGGCAGACAGCAAATTTCAAGTCCAAAAAAAAAAAAAAAAAAAAGTTGAAGCACGTGTTAAATTCTCCACTTTGGACAGTCAACAAGCCAAGTATAAGTCTGCCTCCACCACAGACGTAAGCAATCACGAGCAGGAGTTGAAAGGCCGACATCCAGGTCAGGAAATTTCACTTAATAGACATCGCACTTGTCCTGACGGAGCCGTTTAGATTCCACTCCATGCTGTAGGTCTCCACTAACCCACCCAGCAACGACTCGCGTCTGCTCGACAAAGTCGCTTCATTAAAGCCGACGGGCTTGTCGGAAACAAGCTCGACGGTCGTTCGGCGTGCCGGCGGCAGGGAGTACGCAAGCGAGGTGGTCTTCAAGGTGTTGAGACCTCCAAGACAGATGTCAAGCAGAGGTGAAATGTCAAATGACGGCGATGTGAAATTATGCAAATCAGCCGAACCAGACTTGTAAGTTATACGCAGTCGTGACAGCAATTCCTCACTCAAACTTATGAGATCCTTTCAATAAGATCAGTAAATTGTATAATAACTGTAAAAAAAAAAAAGTTAATTATTAAGTTTAAAAATTTAAATTAAATGAATAAAATGTATTCTATAAAACAATATAAAATTATATAATTGTATAACTGTAACATGTGTAATACAATAAGATTTTGTGCTGAAAAAATATATACTGAACATTACTAAAAAAAATAAAAAAAATAGTACAGTTCTAAACATACAATAAAACATAACTATTGTAAGCGCCATTTCAGTTGATTTAAAGTGAATGCCATTTGAGTTTAGATATTGATATTTTTGGCAATATATTTGATTTAAATATGTGAATATTTTCTAAGTTGATTTTTGATGGAAAAACAAATGACATTTTTTGTGTATATTTTTGTATTGAATTACTTATAGAATGTTGTGATAGGGGGCGCAAGTTCATTGTTGTTATCGTACACGAAGAAGAAGTGCGATTCTGTACATTGTTGAAGAAGGAAATAAAAGATGGCTGCAGCAGCGCAGTCTTTTTTTAACGTGCTGTTGTCTCGTGTAAAAAAAAAAAAACAAGTTTCTGTCAGCCATTAATCGAAGAGGTGGAGGAACCAAATGAAACAGCGAACAATTCGCCTCTACACTATAGTATACTTAACTCATAACTCAGAACAATGCTGCGCAATTAATCGAAATCAAATAGCAATTTCAATTATTACACGCCACAATTACAAAATTGGCATAATTAATAATACAGAAAGTTGAACGAACTGCGCCTCTCTGCGCGCACGTCGTCCGTCATCCTTTTGGTGCTGACTCATTGTAAATTTGTTTGGAAGTAAATGAAAAGACCGTTTCGTCATCTTTCGAGTCGTTTGTCATCTGCGTAATCTCCCAAAAATGGGACGTTTGAACGTATTTGACTCAAAAGTGTGAGAGGCGGGGAAAAATGAGCGTGTTGTTTACTGCAATGGGGAAAATGCTTGTCAAATTCTGATCTCATCTCCTAACACTAAGCTAACGCTAACATCGGAAGCAAAAAAATAACCCTCGCTTTTTGCCTCTTTCCTCAGGATGCTAGTAACATCCCATATGGAAGGCATCAGGCGAGCGTACGCTAATAACAATGCGGTTTAATAAAAAGGAATGGAACGAATGATGGCGCTTGTCCCAGTCATGTTACTGCGAGGCATTAGCGTGGCCTTGGCAAGGATGACGGCGAGGGGAATGGAGGCGGGTGCCGGGCTTCCGAGTACTAACCAGTCCGTCGCTCGGTCCCCCCCGTGGGGGAACACACAGGGAGATGACACGGGTGGAAGACGGGCGATCAACCGACGTCAACGATGAATGTTGGTTTGATTCTTGATTAAAATGGAAGGACGGTTTATGTTTTTTTTGTTTTGTTTTTTGAACGAGAGACTGCCTGGGGAGAATTAACAGACATATTTAATATATAATAGATTTAATAGGATTTCATTCAAGGCATTCGAAAAACATATTTCAAATATAATCGCTCATATGAAATAAGTAATAATACTGTGTTAGCGGCTATGCTAGCTGGTCAAGAACAATAGTGTGATAAAAATGACGAAATAGAAGCAAGTCAATGCAATAATTACACTTTTGCGTGTTTAAATCAACTTTGCCTTATACGAACGTCTGCTTGATTAATGCCAGCAAACATTTAAAAATGCCATCGATGGACTAACGAATAGAATTGGAACTCTTTTAAGTGATGCATTGAACATGTTGGAGACGGACAATGTAAAATTACTCAGAGTTAGATATTCTTTATCCGCTACGAAAAATGACTAACCTTGCTGTAGCATTCTAACTTACAGTAGTTGTGTAACTCTTCTTTATTTCTATCTATATGAAAAGGACTATACTGCCGCTGGTGGCCAAGTCGTGCGGCTCTATGATTATTATTATTATTATTATTATTATTACCAACAATAATAATAAAAATAACAATAATATTATCCATCCATCCATCCATTTTCTTGACCGCGTATTCCTCACAAGGGTCACGGGGGTATTATTATTAATATTAACTCATTCACTCGCCGCCATTTTCACATTTCGCAATCCCGTTCGCTCCCGGCTGGTTTACTGGATTTTGACTGATTTTGCAAGGCCCACAGAATATTGTGTTCAATTGCTATAAAAGCATGGAACCTATCAAAAGAAAGATTAAAGTCTCTTCTTTCATCAGGAAAAAAAAAAAAAGTATGTTTCTATCCATTTCCGTTTTGCAGCAATTAGCATTAGAAGAGAGCTAAGTTTCCTCAGTTTTCACAAATCTATTTAAAATTGTAAGTAATTGAGCTTTTTTCTACATGGCTCTGGTTGATCTCCTTTTCTCTGCTGCCACCTGCTGGCCGTTTGTGTAATAACTGCAATTTCTGCCACCGAGAGGCTGCATCAAAGCCTTCTGTATGCTCTAGCATAAAACAAAAAACAAAAAACAAACAAAAAAAACGTATAAATACGTCTTTGGGACACTTAAAACTTAAACGTATTTACACGTTATTGGGAGCAAATGAGTTAATAAACAGTAATCAGGAAAAATGCTTTTGTAATAACTTCAATGCAAAATTAAAATTAATCCAATTCGTCAATTGATAGATTCATCAATTCTAAAAAATATTCGATAGTTACAGCACTAACAGTAATATATACGGGCTTGGTGATGAAGTGCTGCCTTCATGAGAGAAAATACAATCAAATCTTTTTGATTGAAATCCCAAATAGAGGCCGTTTAGACAACTCCACTGATCCGACTTTTAGAAATTTGCCTGCATCTTAATAATGATAACTTCTAGTATCATTATAAGTAATAATAAACTAGGAGAAGGAAATTACCATAACAGGCTATATTGCTTGGTATTAGCTTACTTTGAATATGTCCCGACTGTCACGCTGCAATCCTGCCACACCAATAAAATCTTCTTCATAAAAATAGAAAATACTCGCCACAACGAGTCGACCGTCACATTTAAGAACTTATTCCATAGCTATAATAATGACTCACTGTAACAAATGGGAGATATGTATTTTTCCGGCGATTTGACATTCAATCAATCACGAGCATAGAAAAGTGCTATTTTTTGCTTTTATCGGGACCCGTCGAGAACGTTAAAAATGAGTCATAAATGCCACTTTGGTCTCACGATGAAAAGCTGTGCCCACCTTTTTTCTTCGAAGGAACATATTTGCTCAAGGAATGGAAGCGGCTGCTTAATGTATCGCTGAGCAGTCATTAAAGAAATGCGTCGGCTCCCCTTCACATCCATAGAACAAAAAAAAAAACAAAAAAAAAAGGTTACATTCTTGTCACTTGGGGTCAAATGTGGGGCTCGATCTTTGTGTCAGGGCTCGTCTGGGGAAGGATGTAAAGATTGGCGTCCGCGTAGACGTTTTGATGGACCGACTTTGCTCAAGTATGCAATACGGCGATTCGACAAGAGTAAAGATGATGAATGGATGGAGTTTTCTCTTGGCGTCAATACATTTTCATTGGCAGTATATCGAGCTCGATTTCCGTCCAAGAGGATGAAAATTGCGCGCGTGAGTCATTCACGGAGTTCGATTCTAAGTTTTGCATTACTGTCATTTCACTAAAGTACGTTTACTCGACAACTGAGCTTCTGCTAAGTTTGGGGTTGTTTACATTTTTTTTAATGTCACATCCTGGATTGATCCTACTAAAAGCAAACACTTTTCCTCACTTTTAACAACTTGAGTTGCTTTTAAATGACTGTAAGTGTTTTGGATTGCAGTCATCTGTTCATTTGCAAGGGCCAGTTCCGCCCAGAGGAAATCAATGCAGGCAAACAAAAGGTCCCATTCAGCCCACAAAGTGATGCTGCCATGGTAGCAAGACTGTAGATTATTCCTGGGTTTATTAAAAAAAAAAAAAAAAAAAAGAATAATTAACTCAACTCAACTCTTAAAAAAAAAAAAAAAATCAAGTTTCCTTTTCAAGCGCAATATCAATTCATAGAACTATGAATCAATTATTTAAATCTCTTTTTTTCCCCCCATTAATTCCTAAGAATTGTGAATTTTAAAGGAATTTAAATTTGTATCTTACCGTTTTGAAATTGAATTTGAAATTTACTGTTCACATGAATTGAAAAGTATTTTTTAACATTTATGGAAGACCTGATCTATTGCACTTTTAACTCATTAATTAATTTAAATTAATTTATTTAATTATTTAAAAAAAAAAATACAGGAAGACTGGTGGTCCGCTACTCAGTGTTCCAAGTTTCTTAAAGGGGAGCACAATATGCACCTAGGGAAAAAAAAAAATCTGCATATAGCAATACAATAATTACAGCATTTATGTCAGGGGTGTCCAAACTTTTCCATTTGAGGGCCACATCCAGAAAATCAGAAGGACGCAAGGGCCACTTAATGTTATGAAGAAAAATTGTGTTTAGTCCTAAAAATTGTACAAATAATTTACTTGTGCTTTTGCATATTTAGAAAAAATGCTCCGGTATATAAACCTATTTATTTGTAATATGGCAAGTAGGGTTATTATAGTTTTGGAATTTTTTTTAATTTTTTTTATTTAGTTGGTTTTAATTATTTTTCAGGATGGTTCTGTTAGGGTTTTTTTTTTTTTAAATTAGTTTTAGTTTCTTAATAAATGCTTAGTTTTAGTTTAGTTAGTTTCAGTATTAGTTTGAGTTTTTTTTTTGTTTTTTTTATGTGTATTACTCGTGCACAACATTTAAAAAACAATTTTGAGGTACATTCCATAAATTAGAAGAAAAAAAAATGCACTTACTATGTGATGCTGGAGGATGGCTCATCAACACAGAACTGGAAAAGAAGCACTGCCGTTAAATTACGTTATAGCTGAGACGTTAATACAACATTAGAATTTAATAGAAGGCTGTGTGTAATATTTCTGCCTGGTGGGACATCAGTCAACCCCTCCAAAGTCATTTCTGCTTTGATTTTCACGTAAACTATATTTATGGTCTTTACTTTGCCTGGCAATCATCGTCTGCGAATGATCGCACCACAAACCAAAACGTTATACCTCCGTCGATATTCAATATTGGATCAAAGGATGATTCATGTCGGATTAACACAGGCTGTGATCAGTTTTATGTGATTTTTCTGAAAAAAAGTGCTGCTGTGATTATTAGCATATAGATTAAAAAAAATGAACTGGAATAAAATTAGACTTTAAAATTGCATTTCATTTGAATAGTGGTGAAAATTGAAGATCAATTTCACCAAACAGGTAAAATAATCTGATGTTTTACATTACACACTATATTATGTGATGGACTATTAAATGTCTCCACAGCCCTAAAATTAGAAACAGCCAAGCCTTTAAAAAAAAATAAAAAAATAAAAAAAAATCCACATTAGTGGAAAGGGATAAAATATTCTATCCAAACTGTGAGGATTATTCAAACATCGAGATGAGCAAAAAGGCTGTTTGCGGGTTTACCGTCACCGCTCTTCATTCATGCTTAGCTCTCGTAAGACAGTATCATGAGTCAGATACAAGCGAGCGTTGTTCAATCAAACGGACAGGAAATTGTCACATTCATCTTTGCCAAGCCGTCTCGGGTTGAATCCTGTGCCGTGAATTACGATCGGAATAGATTAGCATGGTAATAATCCACAATGGAGTCGACGGTGCGACGTTGAGAAGAGATGGAAACCGTCTGGGCAAAAGTATTGGGACGACTCTGATTCACAATCATGTGCAGTGAGAGATCATCAAGTATGATGAGGGGAATTTTTTTTTTTTAACAAAATCTCTATTTTCTTACACAAATATGATACCATTGTTCATCTACGCTAGCGACGTATGACATATGTCAATTTAGACACAATCACCGAGACAATCTTGTTTGTATCTTTTTGTTACAGATAGAAAACCTCACAATGCCACAATAACGTAAAGAGTTCAAACTATTCTGAAGTGGGGGAAAATACTCGCCAAGTCATGCTAGAGGTCTTATCGACAGTTACTGAATTAATTTGCAGTGATTCCTTCAAATGATTGTGTCATAAAATATTAAAAGGGTACCATCATTTGTGGCATTTATCCTCTCGCTCTCTTTTTTTTTTTTTTTTACATGAACGTTAGACCACCAAAATAACACATTTCAACTACTTATTTTTAGTACATTTATGTATTATTCTTTTGTCAGTTTCAACTACTGATCAATGTAGGGTTGTCTTTCATTAAGTATATTTTTCCCATATACGTTTTGTGAAAATGTTTAGTGATGAGCTGTGTTTTTTTTCCCTTCTTTAATTTACAGAAAAATAAAGTAAAAATGTGCCACTTGTTTTAGTGTATTAGCTAAAAAAAAAATTAAAATAAATAAATAAATAAAAAAACGTTCATTTACATTACAGTTACAGGAAGTTAAAGACGTTGCGTTTTAAAATTTGATCTTTGGAAAAATCGCTATCCTGTAAAAGAAATACTAAAAGGACCAATCTTGAGTCAAATTTCCACAATGATTTTAGCAGAACATTAAAGTACTCAGCGCAAAAACAGCTTCTAAACGTAATATTTAGACACATTTGTTTACACGATACCATTGATATTTCCATACGTACAATATTTCCCAGTGTCCACAAAGGCATCACGTAAACTAGCACGCTAACTAGAACAAGTTGTGATAAAATTGAACACGGCCGAAGAAATACTGACCTAATCTTATTAAACGCCTAGTGTGTGTTTTTTTATTTAGGTCAATATTTATTAGTATATAATATTGTATTTAGAGTTGTGAGGGAGAAGAGTTCGCAAAAGTGCTGAAAATGGCCGCCATGTGCTACAATAGCATCTCTGAGCTGCATCCTAAATTGTCTCACGTTGTAAGTAAAACAAACGTTCTTATGACAGATTATTGTTTTATTTTTTGTTACTCTTTTTAGGGACGTGGCGGCTGTTTGTTTTATTTTATTAGCATGGTGTGAAGTTGTTGAACACTAAAAGTTTCAAGTTTGAGGCGGAGTTGCTTTGATTCACAATATTATTACTGTATTTTTTCCAGAAAGTGGTTGGCATAATCATAGGAAAAACTGATATTAAGAGCTTCCCTGACAGAAAAAGTATGTATCCAATTTATTCTTTTTTTTTTTCTTTTTTTTTTGTGAGAAGTCCACTCAAATTGTGAAATAATCTATGCCTTCGTGTCTTGTCCACTAGCGCCCTCTACTGGAGAATTTATAGCATGATTCTTTCTCATTTACTGTCTCTATAGATGCTGGCGTGGACAGATTCACTTTTGGCTTCACCATAAAGGACTCTCCTGACTTCTTTATCAATGTGTCAGCCTGGGGAAATGATGCTTACATCACCGGGATGTCCAACAGTTTTAGTGTCGGTGATGTTGGTAAGGCCTCGTCTCCCTTCCTTAAAAAAAAAAAAAAAAAAAAAAAAAAAAAAAAAAAAAAGTCTAAACATCCAAAAATTTATTATTATTATGTCTCCAGTCACTATTGACAACGCATTGGTGACCACCAAAGATCCAGAGAAGGATGACAAATTCTGCCCTACTACACCAAGGTAACTAAAACTCAGGTGACAGTTTACAACGTGGAAGTTTTCCTCGTTGTTGTCAGTCCCTACAGGCTGATGCTGGCCGAGGCCCATTCTCAAGTGCGTCTTTGCGCCGACGTGGACACCAGCGACAGTTTGCTGCCGCTGCTTCACGTGCCAGTCAAGGACTCCCGGGACTTCTACCCGCTGGGGGACGTCGTGGCGAACGGGAAGAGCCTGGACGGCTCGTTTGTAAACATACTCGCCGCTGTGAAAGCAGTAGGTTCTCAATTTTTTTTTTTTTTTTTTTGGTAAAAATTTGCACAATGGATCAATTTGATTTATTTTTTTTTTTTAAACGTCTCATTTTCAGGTTGGCGAGATGAAATTGTTCAAGAAATCGGATGGACGCCAGGGACAGAGGATGGAAGTGAAGCTTTTTGATCAGTTGGTCACTTCCTTCCCACTCATTTGGTGAACCACTTGCTTGTCGATTTCATGTTTTGTTTACATGGTCAAACTACTCGCCAGACTTTAACTTCCTGACCTCTGATTAACTCACAGTTGGGACAGAGAAGCCATTCAGCTCGTTCAGACTTCAGTGCCCAAAGGGACCGGTAGGAACGAATCTCTAGTTGAATGTTTTTACTACCCGTCACGTCCTATTAACGTTCCTTTACTGAAGGCAAACATAACTGCGGACGGTTTGAGACGAGACGCGGTTGTTATTTTTGAGATAACTTAGGCGTGTTTTGACTCGATCCCTCGTTCCGAAGTGATCTTCGTAGCGGATACGAAGATCAACTTTGACAGCTTCCGCAACGGAATGACCGCAACGGTCAACTCCAAAACCATCATCACTGTCAATCCTGGTGAGCACGCGAAAACTGCATCGTTGCGCCAAAAGCTCACAATTAAACAAGAGTTATATCGAAAAAATCATGTTGTTGTTGTTGCCAGACACGCGAGAGGCCGGCCTGCTGTGCAGATACGCCAACGAGATGTTGCAATCCGGCGCTCTGGATCAAGATGACAAGCAAGAGAACGTGTTGGGTAAAAGACTTGACTGACTCTTGGGGTTATTAGAAGATAATTTTCAGTATTTTAATGTCAAATATAGCAGGATATTTGATAGCCCAATGGGATAAATTAGAATGTGTGGTTGTAACTAGCAGTTAATATCAGTTTTTTTATTTAAAATTTAAATCTGGTAGAATACATTGTAGTTAGGGCTGCTGGATTATGGAAAAATATAATAATCATAATTATTTTGGCAATAATTGGAATCACGGTTATTTATTTTTTTGGTACAAAACAAGAAAATGTTTAAGTTTAAAAAAAAAAAAAACAATTGAAAAAAATAAACACTATAATAATATAAATTCCTTTTGGTCCAAACAATTTATAATAACAAATATTTATAATATTTATTTATTTAGGTTGGCAAAAACTTGAATTTGGAGTGTAGCTTGTGCACTGTGCAGTAGGACAATCATTTATTTTGCTTTTTTTTGTACAAAACAAGAAAATGTTTAAGTTTAAAAAAAAAAATTCAATTGAAAAAAATAAACACTATAATAATATAAATTCCTTTTGGTCCAAACAATTTATAATAAAAAATATTTATAATATTTATTTATTTAGGTTGGCAAAAACTTGAATTTGGAGTGTAGCTTGTGCACTGTGCAGTAGGACAATCATTTATTTTGCTTTTTTTTGTACAAAACAAGAAAATGTTTACACATTTAAAAATATTAAGACCAATTAAAAAATAGAAACATTAAGTTCCTTTTGGGCCAAACAGAATTTTAATAGTATTTATTTATTAATTTTTTTATTTTTTTATTTCTGTTGGCAAAAACTTGGAAGTTGGAGTGCAGCATGTGCACTCGGATGATTATTATTATTATTATTATTTAATTTTTTATTTTTTGGTCCAAAACAAGAAAATGTTTAAACGTAAAAAAATAAAAGAATTAAAAAAATATTAAGACAAATAAAATGATTTGAAATACTATAATTATGCAAGTTCCTTTTGGATGAAACAAAATGTATTAAATTATTTTAAAATTTTAAAAAGGTGCAAATTTATAAGTGTAAACTCAAAAATTAGTATTATTCTTGTTTTACAATTATGATTTTGTAATCGTGAACTCCGTGTAATAACTGAAATTGTAATTAAATTTTTATTAATTGCAGAGCCCTAACTGTATTTTTTTTTTTTTTTTATATATATATATATATAATTATACCAAATGGCTGATGTTTATGATCAAACAGTGGAGTCGATCACTGCCGTGTACACGGTCGGTCAACTGAAGGGAAAAGGCCGGGAAGCCGAAGACGCGTCCTACGGCATCACATACAGTTTCATCACCAAGCTCGATCTGGACTCTTCCGTTTCCAAAGTCATCAGCACTCGCTGGTACGCTCGCTCGGGCACACGCGGCGACTTACTCGTTGCAACAAGTTCACGTTTTGTTCGTCGTGTGCCTCAGCGCCAAGTGCAAGTTCCAGGTGACCGACGGCGTGCAGTATTGCACCAATCAGTTGTGTCCAGGGAGGGGTCAAGTCTTCTCATCCACCACTGGCTTCGACCTGCTCGTGGACCTCACAGACCACACGGGCACTCTCCACGCCTGCTCCCTCAGAAGCCCAGTGGCTGAGGCCATGCTGGGATGCACTGTTAGTATTACAAACGGAACTGCGACTCAATGGAAACATGAGTCCAAATATTGTATCTTTCGTTTGGATGCAGACCGAGCAGTTTAATAGTTTGACCAACAACGAGCGCACAGCAATCAAGTGGAAGTTTCTTCTGGAGAGATGCAAAATATATGTGAAGGTGGAGTAGTGATTACTTTTCCACTTCAAGGAGTCAGTGCACATTATAAATGTGTTTTTTTTTTTCTGTTTTAGATCATCCCCTCCACTAAAACAAAGAGTGGGGTCCGGGCTGTGGTTCTGGCCTGTTCACTGGCCGACCCGGGTGAGGCGAAGCAGCACATGTCAACGCTGCTGAAGGGGGACTGAGGAATGCACCGAAACCACAAAAGTTCGAGTGTTCGTCTGCTCCAAGCATGACACAAAAGAAATGGGAGTTTGTGTTTAGATTGTTCTTATTCATTCGTTCGTTCTTCAACACTGTTATGTATTTGAGGTTTTAAACCGTTATGTGTGCTCCTGTTAAATAAAGTTGCAGTCGTTCAGCAAATTTGGTCTCTTGAAATATGAACAGGAAGTGTACAATATTGTATAAAAAGACAAACAAGCAAGGTTTTACATACCTCAACTTCTCAACGTCGAAAAAAATATATCTTTCACTGTGTTCATATTTATGTGGTAGTTTTGTTCATTTACAAAATGTTTGCGACATGAGTCAGCAGGTGGCGGTAATTAACGCTAGCAAAACGGAACCGTCGTTCGTTAGTATTTGTTGCTCTGGGGGCGATTTAGAAAAAGGTACGCGTATAGCGTTGCACCAAAAGCAAAGGTAATCCAAACAAACTTTACTTTTACGGGCTTAGACTAACATTCACTCCTTACTAATCACCTTTAAAAATCGGACATATGTTGTTTGCTATGATACGGTGCTAAGCTAACGTTAGCTGCGTTGTCATTTTGATGCTAGCGGCGCGAAAACTTCCTCCACTATTCTTCGTGTTTCGTTGCATAATAAACGGAACATTGACACGTATTGGTGTACTATACTCACTTTTGACAGTGGCGGCCGGAAGACAAGCATGAACGTGAACCAGGGGACCGTGGGCAGCGACCCGGTCATTTTGGCCACGGCCGGTTATGACCACACTGTCCGCTTTTGGCAGGCCCACAGCGGCATCTGCACCCGGACCGTCCAGCACCAGGACTCTGTATCCTTAAATTGGTTATCGCACTTCCGGTGGAAGAAGAGGCGATATGTATCTCCTCTTTATTTTTTGCTTTTAAATTCAGAAATTGTTCTTTAATTTGTTTTTTTTGCCAGCAAGTGAATTCACTTGAAGTAACACCTGACAGGAGTATGATTGCAGCTGCAGGTTAGTAACTTTTAAAAAAAAATGACTTATATGTGTATGTCTTGGATAAAACTCATCTTCCCTTTTTAAGGCTATCAGCACATCCGCATGTACGACCTGAACTCCAACAATCCCAACCCAGTGATTAATTATGACGGCGTTAGCAAAAACATCACCTCTGTGGGCTTCCACGAAGATGGACGCTGGATGTACACGGGAGGAGAAGATTGCATGGCTCGAATCTGGGACTTGAGGTACTCCATTGCCTGATAACTAGACAGTAAATGTTAGTATAAAAAAAAAAAAGGTCAACATTCAAATAATAAAATGTTTTAAACAGATCACGCAATCTACAGTGTCAGAGAATCTTCCAGGTTAACGCGCCCATCAACTGTGTGTGCCTGCATCCGAACCAGGTAAGACGTTTATTACAGTTCAAACAATGGCGAATATGTATCGATATTAATTTTGGTGAACGTCAAACGCGTGATTTCAGGCGGAACTAATAGTCGGAGACCAGAGCGGAGTGATTCATATTTGGGATCTGAAAACGGACCACAATGAGCAGCTCATTCCCGAGCCAGAGGTGTCGGTCAACGCGGTTCACATCGATCCAGATGCCAGTTACATGGCAGCAGTCAACAGCTCGGTCAGTCACTCGACATAATTTTTTGTTTTTAAAAATGTGCACTTGTAAAACTTGAACTCATCAGGGCAACTGTTACGTGTGGAACCTGGCTGGCGGTATGGGAGACGAGGTGACGCAGCTGATCCCCAAAACCAAAATCCCCGCTCACAAACGCTACTCTCTCCGCTGCAAGTTTAGCCCCGATTCCACGTGAGTCCCTTGAACCCACAACCTATTTATTGAAGCGTCAAATAAGCGTCGCCGATGTGTGCGTGCGCTGTCGTCACCTTCAGTCTGCTGGCCACCTGCTCAGCGGATCAGACCTGCAAGATCTGGAGGACGTCCAATTTCTCTCTGATGACTGAGCTGAGCATCAAGAGCAACAATCCCGGAGAGACATCTAGAGGCTGGATGTGGGACTGCGCCTTCTCCGGCGACTCGCAGTACATTGTGACGGGTACGTGAGCTTTTACTAATTATGATTTTCTCTCATTTTACTGTAAATGTGAATTGAATCGCATCGTTTCTTCGCAGCTTCCTCTGACAACTTGGCTCGTCTGTGGTGCGTGGAAACGGGCGAGATCAAGAGAGAATACAGCGGCCACCAGAAGGCCGTGGTGTGTCTGGCCTTTAATGACAGTGTGCTGAGTTGAGGACGACTGTAAAATTTAAAAGCAAGACAGCATAAAAAGGACTATACCAGTAGATCCCTCTTTGGGGTTTGTGATATTTTTTCTCACCATCACCTTTATTGAGTAAAAAGTGACATGTCATGATACACGTTATTTATGACTTTATATTTTGAGGGTAGTAGTATTTACTATTCAAATCACCGTACGAATGAGGTACACATTCAAATGTTAAGTAAAAAAAAAAAAAAAAAATGTTTAAAATAATATATTCTATGCTCCACTAGTCTAAATACGGCATTCTTATTAATATTTTGTTAGTGAAATACAAAGTTAAGCAGTAAAATCAACCCATGTCAGGGGGGGCAGCCATTTTGTGACATCACAGTTGCTCAGGTAATGACCAATCACCTGTTAGCTTGTGAATGTCACATGACCAAAAACAATAACAAAAAAAAAAAAAAACAAAAAAAAGGTAAGTCATGATTGGTCGATACTTGAGCAACCGGCAATGTCATTTTCAGTTGATAGCAAGTGACAAAATGGCCGCCCCTCGTGAAATAAAAACAAGTGGATTTTGCTGCTTACGTCATATTCCACAAACACTATTTTAAATCAGAATGCCATGTTTGGTGGGAACACATAGAAGATATTATTGTAAATGTTTGTTGTTGTTTTTTTGTATATGTCTCAAGTTTAATTCATTTATTGTTATAAATGAATATTGTGTTTTGAGGGAAAATAAATTTGAAGTCACATTCTAGAGTTGTGGTTCTTTATTTCCTCTTTTTTTGTTTAATTGACCAACACTGACATTTAATGGTTATCGTACAAGTGTGGAGTCGATGTCACCAGGGAGAGTTCTAAGCATGAATTGGTGTAATTCTCTCAAATGTACTTACAGCATTGGCCTCCAATCTTGTTCATAGAACTAAAAAAAAACGAAAAAAAAAAAACCTTCCTCCTAATCTTTTTCAGAGATGATTGGTAGATATCCTAACAGCGAGTCACTCTGGTAGGTAGTAAAAACAAACAGACACACAGATGTTATTAGGAAAGCAAATGTCTATGCAGAAATAGACGAGCCTCTGTTTGCCCGGCCCTGAGAAAAAAAACAAAAAAACAAAGCAAAACGTGTAAAACAACTCGAAAATGCGAACATTGTTGGAGTCCGTTCTGCACGTGTTACCTTCAGCCCTCTTGGTCCAGTGGATGCTCCTATCCTGACACAGAAGCTTCAGAGGCTCCTCCAAGGTGGAGGCATCCGTCTGACTGGCAGACAGGACCCCCAAGTACTCGGTGCGCCGCCGGGTCTCGTTCACAGGCAGCCGGAACGGACCCTGCGAGGGGACAAAGCGGGAGCGCGAGCATAATATCAAACTAACGTGATCATATGGGCCAACTTGAAATAATACTTTGACCAAATGACAACTAACAAGTCGGGTTTCGCTCCAAAAGAGAGGTCTTAAAATCGAAAAAGAGCCCCCCCACACACATACAGTGAGCCTATTGTATCTGCTGTGGTTTCTTGTAAGAAGAGCCCGGGCTGCAGGGATCACATGTTTGGAGGAATCCGGCAGGAGAGGGGAGATTTTTTTTCAAAGGATCTTCTTCATCCCTCTGTGTGGAGTCAGCAGTCATGCAGAAACGCACTTTGAATGCATACGTTCGCACGGGTGAAGACATTTTGGACAATTCTGCGCTCTTAAAAAGAGTTGGGTCAAAAAAAAATAATAACCCAAAATTGGGTGAAGAATTGACCAACCCAACATTTTTGGTTAAATAACCCAAAACGGGTTTCGTGAGTTATTCATTTGACCCAATATTTTGGGTTAGTTGAATAACCCAATTCAATTGGGTAAAAAAAAAAAAAAAAAAATTATCGACCCAACTTTTGGAGGTATTATTCCACATGTTGGGTTAAATTAATAACACACAAAACAACTGAAAACTGGGTTATTTATTTGACCCAACTTTCTGATCTATTTAGCCGCAAAAGTTGGGTCAAATTAAATTAATAACCCACAAATCAAACCAATTTTTGGGTTGTTTTGTGTGTTATTCATTTGACCCAACTTTTGGGGTTAGTTGAATAACCCGATTCAATTGGATCAAAAATGAACTGACCCAACTTTTGAGGTATTTATCCCCAAATGTTGGGTTAAATTGAATTAATAAACACACAAAGAAACCCAAGTTTTGGTTTGTTTTTAAATGAATAACCCACAAGACAACCCAAAACTAGGCTATTTTGTGGGTTATTCATTTGACCCAACTTTGTGATGTATTTAGCCACAAAAGTTCTGTCAAATTAAATTAATAACCCACAAATCAATCATTTTTGGGTTGTTTTGTGAGTTATTCATTTGACCCAACTTTTTGGGTTAGTTGAATAACCCAATTGAAATGGGTCAAAAATGAACCAAGCCAATTTTTTAGGCATTTATCCCTAAATATTTGGTTAAATTGAATTAATAACCCACAAAGAAATCCAATATTTGGTTTGTTTGGTAGGTTATTCATTTGAGCCAACGTTTTTGGGTTAACTGAACAACCCAAAATGTTGAGTCGGCCCCTTTTTCACCCAATTTGGCTTAAATTTTTGACCCAAATATTTTTGCTACCTTGTGTACCGCTGCTTGAAGAACTGATTGCACGTTCTCGTAGTCCGACGTCTCCATGGTCCGCAGGAAGCAACTCTCCTGGTGGACCGGCTGGTAGCATATCACGCCCTAAAATTGAAGAGAATTTCATAATCTGGCCCCCATTGTAAGCTCTGTTGAGGACGTACATGTTTAACGTCAAACTGCACAGTGGAGCTTTGATTGGCCCCTGCGCTCAGAGAAAAGGTCACCAGTCCGTTCTGCTGGTCTACGACTGCAGACTGGTCGAGGAGCAGGACCCCGCTCGGGTCTGGAGCGGCGAATCGGACGGCCTGCGAGGGCTGAACAGAAAAGATGAGGGCGATGGTGAAAAACGGGAGAAATTCGATGAGGCCCGAACCTGCGGCGAGCGTTGGCGAGGAAGTCCGAGGTGTCCGGTCAAACCCAGAGCCAGGAGGATCAGGAGCAGGGACGCCGAGAGGCTTAGACAGACGGCTTTTTTGGGGATGTGGTGCGAATCCGAGGAGCCGCTCGTCTAAAAAGAGACGCCGGTAAAAGCTCAACATGAAAAATCGGGGGGAAAAAATAAATAAAAATCCTGCTTACCGTGCAGCATCCTCCTTCCAAAGCGGCTTCTGGAAGATTCCAACACCTCAGCAACCCGTGTCCCAACATGGCTCCTCACGCGGTTCTGCTCCCTTCTCCAGCGTCAGTTGGAAGCCGACAAACGCTCCGTCCCAGATCGCGTTCACCTGGTGGCCGCCTCCTCGTTTCATCCCGAGGGACCTCCCACTTCACCCCCCCTCTGCCCCGCCTCCTCTTCCAATTCTCAAATCACCTGAACTTTTACCAAAGAGATTGTTTTCATGCCTTTGACCTATAAAGGAGAACCTTTTACATTTTGACGTGGATCCACCGAGTTCCTTCCTGCGATCTTTTTTCCGACTCCACACGCACTTGGCAGACCGACCTCAGTCCGGACAATAGACAAAAGGCATAAAAGCAGCCACGGCATGGAAGGCATCTCTCAGCATGTGAGAGGTGATATGCAAACTCTTGAGATGAAAGCACAGGATGACTTTACAAAAAAACAAAAGCGTGCTAACATGAGGAAACAGGGTGGAAGTTAAGAGATTCTTTTAATCGTCGATGTTCCGCAGGGTTCAATTTTAGGGCCCCTGGTGTTTTTCGATGACTGATTTTCACACCACGTACAACACTTTAGAATGCAACAATGGTTGTTTTAGAGTGCTTTATAAATAAAGTCGAGTTGAGAATGTCAACATTGAGAACATTAGTTTAATAGCCCAAGTACATTTTACTCTGCTTGTTGTCAAATTTTGTTGTTTCTCCGAAAATGTTCAAATATGACATATAGGGCGAACAAAATGCGCATGTAATTTGTATTTTGCTGTTTGTTATTCTTTCCAAAAACTGGTGCAAACAAACATGACTCAATTCCACAGTAAGAGCACACTTCCTTCCTGAAATTGCACAGTTGGTTGCCAAAGATACAATTAAAATACTGTCAATAAATGACTGTAAAAGTTGCCAGATGACTATTGCAAAATCTCAAATACTGCAAAAAAAAAAAAAAAAAAAAAATCTATTATAGCATATTACTGTAGTTTAAAAAATATATACTGTATTAAATTAGTTACTGTAATCCTTACTAAAACATTTTATTTAAAAATTACAGCTTAATAACGGTGAAAAAAAGCTTCCCAGCTAATTGTAAAATCGCAGTTAATTACTGTAAAATTAGATTACAGCATATTATTGTAATTTATTTACTGCATATAAATTAATTATTGTAATCAGTTTATATACAGTAAAAAAATACAGAATATTACTGTAATTTATTTTACTGTATATAAATTACTTACTGTAATCCTTAGTTTATATATATACACAGTAAAAAAAAATCAGCACATTATTGTATTTTTTATTGTATATAAATTACTGTAATCCTTAGTTTATATACAGTACAAAAATTACAGTAATATGCTGTAAATTATTTTTACAGTAATTAACAGATTTTACAATAATTCTAAAAAAAAAAAAAAAAAGTTACTTAGTGTAATCCTTAGTTTATCCATCCATTTCCTGAACCGCTTACTCCTCACAAGGGTCGCAGAGGTGCTGGAGCCTATCCTTAGTTTATATACAGTAGTAAATAAAAAAAAAAAAAAGTTAAAAAAAAAATACTGTAATGTATTGCAATACATTTTTATAATAATTAACTAGCAACTTTTTTTGCCCACTTATTTACTGTAAATTCGACAGTCAATCCAGTTTACAGCATACACATTTATCTCAAATTAATATACTGTGTGGTGCTCGTCCATATTCTTGACACTGGTACACCTGAGAATATATGACATTGCAATACTTGAAAAATAAATAAATACACTGATTTGTAACTTTTGAAAACAAGCTAGTACAAGTTTAGCATACCATAGTTTGATGCAATAGCCCTGAACACTTTTATACCCCTTTAAATATAATATATATAATCTATATACATTTGTGTAGTTTGGAATCAAATTAATAACTAGTTGCTAAGCTAGTTAGCATTTCCTTTAACTATCTGATTTGATGCTAAGGCACAAGCTTTTTTTTTTTTCAGCACCTTTAAATGAACAACTCATCAATGCTTGGTTGTGACATTATCATAAAGATGATAAATCATGAATATAACCTTGACAACGGGAAGACGATGGACCCTCGGTGACCCCAAGCATCCTTACAGTGAAATCTCACCCCTGCAGGGCCGGGAGCAGGTCAGCGATGCTCTCCACGTAATAATCCGGCGCCATCCGCCGCCTCTCCAGGCAGCCGCTCTTGTGGTTGGCCTCGGCTTCGGCCGCCGTGCTGACCCCGGTGAGGGTGAGGAGGGTCTTGAGGCCGCAGTTGGAACCCAGCAGGATGTCGGTGTCCAGGCGGTCGCCCACCATCAGGCAGCGGCCGGGCTCCACGCCGAACTTCGAAGCCACGCAGTCGAACATGAAGTGGCTGGGCTTGCCCACCGTCGCCGCCTGCCGCTGGGCTGCCGTCTCCACCGCTTGCAGGAGACAGCCCGTACCTGAGGAGATGGCGATGCGAAATGAGGCGATTTGTAGTTCTTTGACAACAACATGCCACAAGATGGCGCCAAAGTAATACTTTATTATGCGACTGCTGCGAAGCAAAGCAGGCACATATTACTATCCTAGAAAAGGGCGTTTATTATTCTTCTTATTCATTTGCTTTATTCTTCCGAATTTTTCAGACAAAATGAAACGTACCGGCACAAATGAGGTATCAAAAGATGCGGCTCAACCTGACTCGGCAGGGAACCTTTTTTTTTCTTCGGAATTCCGAGTTACCATGGCGACGCAATCCCCCCATAAAAAACCGCCAAAAAGACATATTAAGCATCTTTTTCCAAGCCACGCTGCGCGCACATACATTAACCGACCGAAATTATTTTTAGCTCATTTTGTCATGAATTCACGTATTCATGGAAGTTCAACAACTGGGCTTTATTAACAGAAACGCGAGGCAACAACGGTAGTACTCAGTCAGGCATATCCGACTGTCGTAAAGTGACGCTACTGCCGTAAACAAGGAGTGATACTGATTCCAAAGACCGCTAACGCCTCCTAGTGGCGATCCGTAGAATAACAGTTTTAAATCACACAACATCTAACCTCTTAAGTTAACACAAATGGCAGCTTTTCATCTTTTACAATACAGTCATTTACAACAATTATGACTAAATCATCCTTAGCTGTATAAGGCACATCAACTGAAAATACAGTCAGTACATTCAAAACTAAACCAAAATGCAATTGCATTTCCGGACTTTCTTAAACATTCTTAAACATAATCCTTAAAATTCATTCCCAATTTCTTTTTACCTCGCAAGAGTCAGCAGTCACATCCAAAATTTCCGCGGAAATGTTTCTAGTTTGATTTTGTCTTCCTACCTGGGACGGCCGTGCCCCCCTCCAAAGGCAGCCTGGTGTCTCTGTTGGTGCCCACAAACAAACAGTCCGTCCGGGTGAGGTACTGCAAAGCTCTGTTCAGCTTCATGTAGCTGAAATGCTCATCAAACCCGACCAGCACCGCCTTCACGTCCGGTTCCAGGGGCACGTTGGCCCAGTCGGTCTGCTTTCCGAAGACGTGGTCCGGCCCCAGTCCGGTCTGCTGGATGCCGACCGCCTCCAGCTCCTGCTTCATGGCGTTGCCGCCGATCAGGTAGACTTTGCCCTGCAGCTTGCACACCGTCTTCAGGTACATGGCGGAGCAGTACGCCGTCCCAAACACCTCGTCCTCGGTCGCCTCGAAGCCCAGGGTGGACATTTTGTCCACGTACATCTTTCTCGTCTTGGTGCTGTTGTTGGTTACGAAAAACACTTTCTTCCCGTGCTCCTTGAGGAGCTTGATGACTTGAGGCGCACCGGGGATGGCCTGGTCCCCCCTCCAGATGACCCCGTCGCAGTCGAACAGGACGCTGTCCACAGAGTCCAGCAGTTGCTTCGCCGGCCCGCCGCTTAGTCGGACGCATTTGGACCCGGCCATGAGGAGACAAAGTTGAGCCCAAGTGTTAAAAATAAACACGCTATATTTGTAGTTGCGCAAACGACTGCTCGCTTTCCGCACCAGGAAATGGACACACCCGGTTACAAATCGGATGCAAGTTATAACACGCCAGGTCAAGACTTACTTGAATAAACAGAGGATTTACTTGTATAAAACAGTCATTTCATTTAAAAAAAAAAAAAAAACAAAACAAACAAACCTGACCTTCCAGTGAGCGCTGTCCTGTAAACTCACTGACCTGATGTAAACTCTGGTTACGAGTTACTTCCGCACCGGCTTAAAGAGACAGGACCCAGAAACCACGCCCACATCCGGTCAGGCGTCCGTTTCTACGCCTGCCTACAATTTCATTTTTTTTCATTGAAAATCACTGCTTTTCAGTTTCGAAACATCTACTCATGCGGCGATAATTTACATTTAGTATAAATTATATTAATATTAGGTGAGACATTAACCAATAATGGAAAATTTAGACCGTATAAAATTGAATGCAAAGTGTAGTTTTGTAAATATCTTTAAAAAATTTAAATTTAACATTCCATATTTAATGATGAAACAGTTCTATTTAAAAGTTAAGTAGTTGAATGGATTACGTAAGACTAACTGATGTGAATTTGTCTATAGTACCGTACATGCTCTGCAATTAAGGGGTCAACTGGGATAGACTCCAGCTCAACTATGACCTACCAAAACAAAGGGACGTGTGTAGAAAATACATATATTTCCGTCCAGTATTCATTAGTATTATGTATGTACAGAATTTTTTTTTTCATACTGTTTTCAAGCTATAGATTCTGTTAAGTTTGAAAACTTGCACAAATATCCCAGTATTGTATTATTATAGCACAGTACTCTCTGTATTGTGTTGTGGCAACATACTTGTACATAACACAATACAAGAATTTTTCTTACAAATGCAATCCATTTTATAATAAAAACAAATGGGAAAAAAATAAGGCATACTTATCCAATTAAGGCAATATATTAGAAAAATTGTTTTACATAGAAATCCCCTCACACATTACAAAAAAAATCCCTTAAAAAATAAATAAGTGTAATTATTGGTTCAATAACGTAACAATCAGAAAGGAAACCAGTGTTTGTTCTTTTTAGGGGATTTTTTTTTTCCATAACTCGTAGCTGATTGTATGCAAAAACAGACAGAACAGTGACGATCTTCTAACTTTTTTTTTTCCCAACAGGTTGTCGAGGATAAAATACCTCTCCCAAATTCCGCAGCAACCCTCGGCTGTAGTAGTTTCTTTTAGAGTCGTGATATGACGTGCACGAGAAATGGTCGGCTAAGGAAACCGCTTGGCAGTGTTGGCAGGCGTAGCCGCGATTTCTGTACCACTCATTGGACGTCTGATTGATGAGCGCTAAGAATAAATGGAACAGCGTGTAACCGGCTAGCAGCAAGAAGACAAAGACGACGAAGCCCAGCATGAAGACGATTCGGGGGAAGGTCATGAACAGATGCTGCAAAGGGGAAAAATGGAAAATATAGATTGTTTGTTTGTTTTTTACACAGTGTATATATTTACTGCTCTTACCTGTATGATAAATTGAATCCCAGCTTGCTGCTGCTGGCCGTAATCGTCAACGTACATGGCCCACAGGAGCCCCGTCTGCAGCACGATATCAAGCAGCATGTTGGCCGTCAGGACGGCGACGTCGGCCGCCATGGCGCACACGCTCAACAAATAGAGCAGGAAGTAACGGACGTTGTAGGCGCCGATGCAGTTGTTGACCCAGATGCAATGGTGGTCGAAACGCTGCACGCACCTGTTGCACACCCCTGAAAATACAAAAGAGAAAAACGGAAATAAGGGAATCTAAGTCACGGATGCAAACAATGAGAAATGATAAGATTCAAACCCACAACGGAGAGAATACGTTTTGCAACGGAAACAAAAAAAACTCACCGCAGTGCTTGGAGCGGGCAGGTTTGATAATATGACATGTTGGGCAAGAGATGCCCGGGTAAAACAGCCTCTTGTCGTACGGGTACAGATACAACAGCTTGGCGAGTTTTTTCTTTGTCACGGTGCCTGTGAGAGGGTTTCAAAAAAGTACATGAGAGAGAAACGAACAAAGAACAACCCTACATGTAGTCCACAAAAAGATACCTGGATCTCTTTTAATGCAAAGGTAGAATAGGACGGTCTTGATTGCAAGTAGGATGTAAGGCACATACAGGGTGATTCGATGGGTGCCCATCTCGAGGCAATAACCAAAAACATCATAGGAGAACTCGGCGTATACGGCCCCTTCCAACAGGATGTGCAGATAGATGAACAAGTTGTTCCTGCAGCAATAAAGACCACCATGCTTTATTAGCTTTGTAAAGGGAGATAATTTACTTATTTATTAATATTTTTTGGCCATGTGCAAACCTTTGATGAAACAACCTATGAGAGGCCCACTGTAAGCAACGTTTGAGCCATTTTGGAGTTAGTGGTGAAATGACCTGTGAGAAATAATAATGGATCATTTCATATGCACTACAACAGCGCCCACCAGAGTCAGTTTATTGAAATATCAAGAGATTCCACATGTCTTACCTTTGATGCAGTGTCGTAAATGTAAATTAATGTACTTTGTTGCTGCCCCGAATATTTGCAGACTAAAATGATGCACGTGAGCATCACCACCACGTAGATGGCAAATAAAGTGAGGAAGTCCATGATTCACAGGAGTAAACAGCAGATGTTCGCTGAATAACCACCACGACACCGCTATCAAGTCGTTTTGCTCAAATGCGAAGAATAAAAGTTTAACAAAAGTCAAAATGTCAGTCACCTAAACTATTAAAGTGCACATGTTAACGTTACGGTACACAGTTAACACATTTCTTAATTTTTTTGTCGCCTCTAAACGCAAGCATAGTTATTTGAAAAAGCTCTCACAGTAAAGTTGTGTAGGTAGAGACGTGCTGATCCGTTTCACGGCGCTACTTCCTGTAAACATTGCTACTTCCGGAACATCCGTGGCTAGCTAACCGACGTCAGACGATGGGCGGAGCTAGTGCCGTTGCTCATATGGAAATGAAGAAAAAAAAAATAAATAAAAAAAAAAAAATATGGAAATGAAGACTCATCTTAAAACGTATTATTTTCCGGTATGATTTTAATATTGTGTGTAAATAATAATAATATTGTATTTTATCGTCATGTTTAAAAATGTAAACAAATAGAAACGAAGCAAAAACAACTTTCAGCGTCTATTTGTTCGTCTTTTATCCATTTTATGAATTTAAGTAAAATGTACTAATATAAAATATATTCCAATGCAAACAAAACCTTTAACATTATTCCCAAGTTATCTGGACACAGTAAAAAAAACAACAACAACACAGTAACAGGAGTCAAGTCAAGTCATCTTTATTTATTTTGCGCTTTCAAACAGCCCTAGTGGTCACAAAGCGCTTTACAGAAACACAGCAAAACAAACATAACATAAAACATTAACAGCAAAAATACTAAATAATAATCAAAGAATAAAAATGATAAGATTCCTTATTCCTGTGGTTGTAGTCTTCAGCATATATTTTCTTAACAGTCAACCTAAACAGGAAACACTTTTTAGTCCTAATAATGGACTATATGATCTATTGTTTTCCTACATCTCTGTCATTGACATCCACTGTGAAATAAGCCTACAAGCCATCACAAGGCACCTGCTGGATCTGGTTGCTGACTGGTCACTCATATGACAGCTCATGTTCCTGGGGGGGGGGAAGAGTCATGTCCAGGAGCTATTGATGCTGCAGAAAAAGGTATGTAAAAATGTCAGATATATTGATATAATGTGAGTCTCAAATGTGCTTATTGCTGACTTTGTGCGAGTACTGTGGTAATTTGGTAATACTGTGACAGATCTACGTTTGTTAGTAGCTTTAGCTTATTGAGGTGTTCATTTTCCAAGTTGCATAATACTGAAAATACAAAATGTTATTATTAACAAGTTCCAGAGCCCAAGTCCTAACAGATGAGCTTGCACCTTAGCCAAGCTCTGCGTAAAAGCAATAAAATATGTGGGGAGGCGGAGGTCGGGCTACAAGACTCAACACATAATCCATCTAATCCTGCAGTCTTACGTCTTAAAAGGCCCCCGCTGCTTCTCAATGGGGGCCGGCATTCACATACGCGAGGGCGAACAGAATTCCAGGCTGTCGTTCCAATTAGTCCTCGTCGTCGGGCTTCCTTCCTTACATCAACCCAGAGTGATTCTGGGCCAGCAGCGGTCCCTCCGAGAGCCACCGAGCCAAAAGAAGAGGAGGCGGAAAAAGACACATTGGTGTATTTTTAGAAAAATGAGGCCTCACAATACCCTTTTCGGAGAGCGAATTATTAAGGAACGGCAAGCGTCCCAGTTTTCTGATTAACACTGCGAGCATCTTGGCCCTGGGATGAATCAGGGATGAGACGCAGGAGCAACTCCTTCACAAACTCACCAAGAGACTCGGCTTGCTTTTCATGCACGCTCGTTTGGATGTTTGCGCTCCGTTTGGGGGACGTTGGGACAAGTGGTGATCAGGGTGCCATTTTCTTTCTTTGTTTTTTTTTTTTTTTTTCGTCTATATTGACCTGGGAAGACAAAGCTGAAGATGAAGAAGTTCTTGCAAACCAAAAAAGGCAGACATTCATTACGCCAGGACAAACGGAGCTCTCGATGTCAATCCAAAGACTTCTGTGAGTGTTGTTTCTATTGAGCCAAAAAATAGCATCCCAATGTTTGTGATTCTGGGTCAGAACTATTATATGACTTCACGTCGTCTCGTGCAAAGACTTCAAAGTGTGCTGGGAGAAATATTTGCTGTGGGAATTCGTCTGTTAATTGGCTCGGAAGTTGTGAACCAGGTCAGGGACCGCTGGTGTATGTCATGGTTCAGGGTGGAGTACAATTTGAGACGATAGTAGGAGGACGTAGTGGATCGTTCGATGGACGGATTTTGCGTCATGTCGGTTGATCTGAATGCATCTGTGACTTTGGGTAAGATTCATTTCCCCGTCTTTTTCTTACTTTTTCACACCGAGCGAATTCTTCTTCGCCACTTCCAGTCCTCAGCATGCCGACGTCCAACCAAGGCTGGCCCGAGGAGTTCGGATTCCAGCTGGGCGGGAACGGACCGAGCTACATCCTGTCTGTCGAGGAAGGAAGCAGCGCCCAACTGGCCGGCCTGCAAGCCGGAGACCAAGTCTTGGAAATCGAAGGCCGCGACGTGTCAACGTTGGGTCCGCGGGCCGTTGTTGCCGTCGCGCAAACTCAGAAGAACATCCCGCCCAGCATTGGAGTGGTGTCCCGGATACAGCAGGTTTGTCATATGACAAATGGATTGTCGTCGTCGTTGCTATTTCCCCCCCCCCCCTATAGAGCAACAAGTGACCATTTGTTTCGCCGAATCCCAATAAAAAGAGGAGAAATGTGAGTATGTGTCAGAAGGAGCATGTGAGCTCAACACATTCTCTCTGTCCATTTCTCTTTGTATACGAGTCAAAAAGGCCTTTTTTTTCCTCATTTTTGTGTCCGTCTCCTCATCCACATATCTGCGTATTTTGATGGTGTATAACCCTGACGTCATCAAAACGAATATCTTTGATGTATTTCTTCTTGATAGTCTTGCGTATTCTCGCTTCACAGATGGACATCATACCGGGTCCTGACGGCCGTTTCGGTTTCACCATCGTAGGAGACTGCCCCCTGCTGGTGGAGGACTGCTCAGCCTGCTCCCCGGCCGGCCGTGCCGGCTTGGGGGCGGGGGACTGCGTCATGGAGGTCAACGGCATCCCCGTCAGGCATCACGAAATGGCCGCGGCGCTCATCAAGTCCTCGCAGGGGAGGACCTTGCGCTTGGGCGTGCTGGGCCTCGGCGCCAGGCGGAAACGCAGCGTCGGCGCGGAGGAGGGTCAGATCGGGGGGGAGCACGCAAGGGGGGATCGGAAATACAAGGCTCTGGAGTTCAATAGGAAGGTCGGTCATGTGACAGAATATTTCTAGAATTGCATTTTCAGGTGAGGTCCAATGATGCTCATTCGGGTCGTGATGGCGCCACCACCAGGTTGAGCAGATTTTGAGCGACGAGCCCAACGTGAAGGAGAAACTCTTCAGCGTGTTGAAGCAATACGCAGCAGAGAAAGATGTCGACTGGTTGGCCTCCGTCTTGCCCGAAATCCTGATCACTGATGACCAACGCGAGCTCATCTCCAGTATCAGGTGAGAGGTTTGTACTAACATTGGGTCTGAAAAGCTCAATATAAAAACGACATACAAATCTTTGACATTCCGATTACGATTACATTTGTAGAATATGAGTTGTGCAGCAAAATCCAGCCGTTTTTATCCATCTCAGGGGGCGGCCATTTTGCCTCTTGCTGTCCACTGAAAATAACATCACATAACAACCAACCAATCACAGCTCAGCTTCAGCAAACATGTGAGCAGTGATTCGTTGTTGCCTGAGCCCTGAGCAACTGTGATGTCATCTTCAGTTGACAGCAAGTTGCAAAATGGCCGCCCCCTTAGATGGGTTAAAACAGCTGGCTCATATTCCACTAATGCAATATTAAACAGAATAGCATCTTTAGACTAGTATAGAACATATTAAGATTTTTTTTAAGGTTGGCATTAGGGGTGTTAAAAAAAAATCGATTCGGCGATATATCGCGATACTACATCGCGCGATTCTCGAATCGATTCAATAATCGGCAGAATCGATTTTTTTTTTTTTTTAGGATTCACACCTTGAGCATGGAAGAATGTTATATGAACGGAACATTAAGCCTTAATATTTTATTTTAATGATGTTCAAACATGAAACAGATTACAACCTCTATAAGACTGAAATTTCAGATAAATAAATAATACATTTTCATATAAATCTTACACTCTACAAGCTTACTGATTAGTATTTTCTAAATTTGAATGGGAAAAAATCGCAACAATCGAGTTATAAATTCGTATCGGGATTAATCGGTATCGAATCGAATCGTGACCTGTGAATCGTGATACGAATCGAATCGTCAGGTACTAGGCAATTCACACCCCTAATATTCATTAAAGTCTTAATATTTTTTATTGATTTTTTTTTCCCCAAACATAAATTTCATCATTTAATTGGCTCATAACGGGTTTGACGGACCGCAAGTCCAACCAATCAGTGCACCCTCGATGTAGGGTTTTTAAACATTAGATGTGATTGGGTTATTTTTAGATTTGTGAAGCAGTCCATCTGGTGCTTGGCATAATTCCAAATAACCTTAAAAAAAATAAATAAATCACTCCAGACAGCCAGCATTACCTGTTTGTCTACTCGCCAAAAGAGACGGCAGCCTTATATTTCCACTCCATCCCCTGACAGTTTGTCCACAGATTGCACTTCCTGCACAAGTGCAGCCAACAAACGCAGCCAATTATTCTCTTACTACTCTGGCTGCTTACCCACAACTACTAGAAGAAGAATCGTTTCCAGCATCAAAAGAGCAGTCAGCTTTTTTTTTTGGTTTTGTTTTCTCACCAATCTGAAGCAATGGTGACATTATACGTGATTCTACCTTTGTTTAACCATGAAAAATTCAACAACGCATCCGCTAAAAAGCTTCATTTGCGATAACGAAGGGCACGTCCGACTTGCACGTACGGCGCTAACATGATCAACGGCGTCCTTGTGACTCGCAAGTCTCTCGCCGAGGGGATATTTATCTTCCGCTCTGTTGTATTTATCCCGCTCGGAGCCGCCGCCTCTCCTCTCTGCGTCCATCTCCACCTGACACTTGGCGGCGGAGGACTCCTACCAATATCTTTTTATCCCCCTCAGAGACGTGGCAATTTGGTCAGGTGTGTTCGTTAAGCGCTTTTTTAGTTTGGAACAATGCGTGAGCTCTGAAAACAATGAATTGCCTGGGGTGAGTACAGCATGTTTCTTTATTTATGTTGTTTGTTTTTTTTCAGTGAGCTATATTGCATCTCTGTTTTTGTTAGTTGGCATTTAGTGGTGATCGGTGTTTTATTGGTTAACTGAAAAGTGATTTTTTTTTTTTGAGAAAGCAATTCTGGTTTCTGCTGGATTGTGCTTCCTTGACTGGTGTTGGTAATGATAGTGTTTATGCAGCGGCTGCAGATACCGTTGAAACGCAGCACTGCAAATGTGTCTCGGGGCTTTTTTTAGTGTCGAGAATATCGCCGACGTCAGAAGAGTTTCAGGATGAAACCACAAAACATACGTGCTGTACATATGTGTTTGTCTGTCAGTATTGTTTATTTAATTGACCACCATGGTTGTCGTTGTCTATGGATTCGAATTTGTACTGAAAATCGTGTCGACTGATCTGATTTGGGGTATTTTACCACTTTTTATGGCTTCAATTTAAAAAAATAAATAAATAAAAAAATCTTGAAATGAGATTTTGTTAATGTCTTCGATGTGAGATTGACTGAAGGTGCAGTTACTGTTGGGCTGTGCAACTAATCGAAATTCAATTACAATTTCAGTTATTACAATCCACAATTACAAACTCGACATAATCGTAAACAAAAAAAAGGACTGTTAATAATAACTTTGAGTTGTTTAGATTTCCTTCTTTCTTTCTTTCTTTCTTTCTTTCTTTCTTTCTTTCTTTCTTTATTTAAAATAAATAAATAAATTTAATAAATTTAAACAACTTATCTATTTATTTATTTATTTAAAACAAAAATAAATACACAAATAAATAAATAAATAAATAAATAATTGTAAACCACTTATTATTTATTTATGTATTTATTTATACATAAATAAATTTAAACAACTTATTATATATCTATTTATTCATTTAAAACAAAAATAAATACACAAATAAATAAATACATAAATAAATACATTTAAACAACTTATTATTTATCTATGTATTTATTTATTTAATTATTTATAAGTAAATGTAAACAAATTATTTATTTAAAATAAATAAATACATTTAAACAACTTATTTATTTACTTATTTATCTATCTATTTATTATATACCTTTTTTTATTTTAAAATAACTAATTTAATAAATCTTGTTTGGTCCAAGAGGAACTTAATTATAGTGTTTTAATATCGTGTCGTAATATTTTTTACATGTTGGAAATATTTTCTTGTACCAAAAACAAAACAAAAACAAAAAAACAACAACAACAACAACAACAAATGGTTGTCCTAATTATGATTTCAATTGCGAGCAAATGAATCATGATGAATGTTTTCTTCATAATCGAGCAGTTACTGAATGGTGCTACTTCAGAACCATGGACAGCAGTATTACAAAATCAAACAAACAAAAAACAGCGAATATATTAGCTGCATTGGCTACACAGTTCAAGCTTTGTAGATTTGTAATCAAAGAATTGTTTTCCTGAATTCTACGCTTCCATCTTATTCATCGTGCTTTTTGTTATCCCCCTTTTTTTTTTTTTTTGTTGCACCAGCAAAGTGTCACATTTACAGTTTAGCCTCACTTGCCTCTGTCGGCCTCCACTTGAAATGAAACGAGGTCTGCTTTGTAGTTTTCTGCTCATCAGTCTTCCCTTTGGAGAACGACGCGTCTGCCTCCCCGCTTGCTTCCTCCGCTACAAAGCCGCACATCAGATAATTATAGATTCTCTCGTCTTTATAAATGAGGTCAAACCGGGACACTCGTTTAGTAAGAGTAGAGGCGGGGATTTTTTTTTAATTTTTTTTTTTTTTTTTTTTGGGTAATGAGGCGGCTGTTTCAACATGTCAGTCATGCTACTTCTGGAAATAACAGATGAACCTGAACACCTCACAAGTACTGTATTAGCTTAAATAGACGACAGAAGAGGCACAAGCAGCGTGGGGCTGTGTGGGTGTTTTAAAACCGACATGGCTGCAGAACAGTTATTTCAATCCCATGGTTCTGTTTTTTTTTTTTTTTTTTTTTTTGTAGCCACTAGTCTCGACATGCATACACAAACAGAAAACCTACATTAAAAAAAAATCTGCAAAAATAGTGACAACAGCACAAAGGTCCCATCTCTATTAGCATGCTAATTATTGTACTTAGCTTTCCATTCTGCCCGCTTATATGTCTGATTCATTTGATTAGGAGCAAATCAGCCAGTCAGACAGAACCCAGCAGGTTTGCCGTAGGTGGGAATCTGAAGGGTCGTGTTTACGAGCCGCACTCCTTTGGATCTTTTTATCTCACCAGAACGGGGGACAATTGAGCTTCAAGTATGTGTGCGTGTATTTAGAGATACTTGTCTGGTTTATGGCTGCTGTGGTCACGTCATGAGCAGGTTGTTTTTGTAGCGTGTGAGAGGGCAACTCATTTTGTTTCGCTCTCTCACCGTCAGTATTGAACAGAAAATAAATACTTATTTGTTTAAAAACAAAAAAAAACACTTGCCCCGAGTGAGGCTCGAACTCACGACCTTCAGATTATGAGACTGACGCGCTGCCGACTGCGCCATCGAGGCATAGAATTCGTGAGATACGTTATTATTTTATTGCACGTCAACTATGTGGGCGGTCGAATTTCTACGTGTTTTTTTATGGGTGATTTTCGCCCCCTTGTGGCAACCCTTGATAAAAGTGCTTTAAAAAATACTTGCTCAGCATCCACTTGGGAAGTAAAATCTCCGTTTTCTTTTTCTGATTTTTGTTCCGTTTTTCAAAATATTTTTTCAGTTTTTTTTTTTGAAATAATATTTTCTCTGTTTTTCTGGATTTATTTTGTGATATTCGCAAATAAAATGTTTTTCATAAGTATTTTTTAATGTCTGGGAGAAAAAAAGGTTTTCAAAAACAGGGGAAAAAAAGTCAACAAATATGACTCAGAAAAACATGACCCTGATTTTTTTTTTTTTTTTTTTTTTGTGCAGTAAATTTGTTTTCCCTTATTTTTCTAATTTTGTGATTTTCAGTTTAATACATTAATTCTAATTATGACAGATTTTCTCTTTCTGTATTCTTATTTTTGTAATTCAATATACAGGTATTGTAAAGACAATATAAGTTATAATAAAGAATAAATCAACGCTACTTTCCAGTGTTCTGGTTTAGTAGACACTAAAACGTCACCGGGGTGATGTTAAATGGAAATCACCAATGCTGCCTCTGCTCTGTTTGCGATGATTCAGAAGACCCAATTAAAAAAAAATGATTAAAAAAAAAATGATTCAGCTTCTGGTCAGGATTATTGTTTGTGTAAAAGTGAAAACGGCTCGAATTGTAATTGTGTCTCGTGTCCATGATTCACATAAAAGGAATTTAATTCACTGTCGAGCTTGATGAAATTCTTTTACGTCATTTGGACGGAATTGTGAGCAGTTTGTCCAGTTGGTGAAAGCGGCGAGGTCATAGGTCAATAAGACGATGACGGTGTTCCTGCTTCGCGCTGATGCCAAGGTGACGAATGGGCGGAAGTGTGGGAGATGCTGTAGATGGGGAGAGAGAGAGAGTGAAAGAAGGAGGGAGGCAGCCGATGAGGAATCCCATGCTCGTTCACTCCCACACCTTTTTTCTCTCGCTCTGCTGCAGTCAGACTCCTGCTAGCAGGAACCACACTCGATTTCTTGGACTTCTCCTTCAACTCACTTCCATTTTCGCTTGCTCTGAGAGTTTTTACAAGGAGGAAACATTGTTTGGTCTTTTCTTTCAAATGGAGGCCTTGAAAGATTATATTGGATGTCAACATCAGAGGGGAGCTGGTGAATGTTTATCAACTAATTAGCTTCTATAGTGGATCAAGTTGGACCTGTGCTCAACTCTGTTCACCTTCTTGTGGACTAATATCACCTTCCTGTTTTTTTTTCTTCACATGCTGCCATGTTGGCCAGAATCTTCGTTCCCAAGAAGCACCGGCAGCGCTTCGACGAGTCCGTCTCGCAGAATGTAATCAACAGGCTGTGCCGCAGTAAGAGCATCAGCGAGCCGCAGGGCAGGATCCGTCGCAGCCGGAGCGAGGACCACTCGGACCGGCACCATGGGACCAAGCGGGCCAGTTCGGTGCCCCGGGATGGAGGCGAGGGGGAAAGAGACAGAGGGCACAGGAAGTCGGTTTCCGGGGTGCCCGCACATCCGCCCATCGGACCCAATCAGAGGTGAGGAGCTCTCGTTTCAACTTTGGTGAGGAAATATGATCGGAATCCACCTTCTCCTTGAGTTTCACTTTTGAGATCGAAAAACAATGAACACTATAATTATTATAATGTTAATTTTTAACTAAAACTAACGAAAAAACTCAAATTTAAAAAAACAATTTCGTAAACGAAATAAAACAAAAACGAAGATGCTTTAAAAAAAAAAAAAAGAAAACTAACTGAAACTACATTTTATGTTTCTAAAACTAACTAAAATAAAACTAAATTATAGCAAAAATGTCCTTCGTTTTAGTCTTTGGTAATTAATTGAATGCATGAGCCTTTTTGGAGGATTTTAAATGTGATTTTTAGTAGATTTATTTTTGAGATAAAGCGGAATAATGACGTCATAGGTAGTCCGTGTTTTTGATTCCACAACTCATTGACCAGGCAGCGCGCGCTGCACTTAGATGGTGAACTGCTCACTGATAAAAAAAAACAAACCAAACAAAAAAACATAGGTGATTTAACGTTTATGGCGGCAGACATCGTGATTTCACTAATCGTTAGGAAACATTTTCGGCGGTCAAAGAGTTAATATAAACCGTAATAACGACGTCGCGCCCATTGTGTTTTTTAAATGTCGCGCACGAGCAATACACACTAAAAAAAAAAATACAAATAATAATGAAACTAATTAAACTAAAACTAAGCATTTATTAAAGAACTAAAACTAATAAAAAAAAACTAACAGAACCACCCTGAAAAATAAAAAAAAATAAAAAGGAAAAATTCCAAAACTATAATAACCCAACTGCCATATTACAAATAAATTGGAATAAATTGGTTTATATACTGTAGCATTTTTCTAAATATGCAAAAGCACAAATAAATTATTTGTACAATTTTTAGGACAAAACACAATTTCTCTTCATAACATGATGTGGCCCTTGCGTCCTTCGGATTTTCTGTATGTGGCCCTCAAATGTAAAAGTTTGGACACCCCTGCTCTATTATTTTAACTGGGCATTATCAAGCATATTGATATATACTGTAACGTATCAATAACATGTGATGTAAATTCTATGAATTAGACTTAACACAGTGAATTTGTACATCAATTGTGGATGTTGCATGTTCTTTTCCTCCCCATTCTAAGTATTGAGAAAAAAAAGGATGTGAAATAGAATACATTTTACTGTGTATGTGTTGGGTAAATGAGAAGGGAATGAAATGTTAAGATTGCATCCTAGGGTCCATGTACAGGCTGATTTCTCCCCACTATTGTATTGTGCAACATTTTTCTCCGTGACAGCTTCATGTACAACAGTGACAACTATATATGCACATATAGCTAAAAATACAGATGACATCACATTGGAGCTAAGCCACATTGACGCGCGACTCCTGCCTGTCAAGTCGGCCATTCATCCAGTGTCGAGCTGCTATCTAAAGTGCCAGATGTACTTTTCGAGGGTTTCACAAAGCCATTGTCTCCCCTGGAGTTGTGTTATGTAATAGTCGAGGGGGGGGTCGATGATTTGAGTGTGACGAGCTGCTTTGTACAGTATATGATGACTTTGGGGAATCAAAACGGCCTTGAGCTGCATGAGCGCCAATCTTACCCCCCCAACAGCCTCCTCATGGACCCCCGTTGCACACCACCCACCCGTCTGCATTTACTTATGTAACAGCTGCCAACATATAAAGAACTTTTTTTTTTTTTTTTTTGGCCTCTTTCCCCTGTTCACTCATCAAGGTAGCTTGCCTTGACTCATCGCCATGGCAACCTACCTGTACACATATCTATCTATGTATATATATATATATAAAAAAATAAATAAATATAAAAATATATATATATATTAGGGATGTAACGATAATAGCAATATCATGATATTAAAACAGCCACAAAATTGTCGTCGTCCTGTTCACGATATTTAAAAGCTACACATCTGTTAAAAAAGTCAGGTTGATTTCCATTTGTGTAGTTCTAGCACCATCTGGTGGCTAGTTTTTTTGTTTTTTTTTTAGTGTAGTTTAACTTTCATGAGGGATGTTTTGGCCCTTCTATGTTCAAAATCACTAATTGTCAGATTGTAATATGCTTGTGAATCGAGTCAATCTGTGGAGAAACTTAATGTGTGTTTGCATTAGGTGAGTAAGTGCCTCAATATTATGTTATTAGAGATTGGAGGTTGTTTATATGTATTTCTGTTATGTACAAAAGCACAATATTGTGCTTTTTTTTTAGTATGAGCTCATTTTTTACAATATTGTGACCTTTTTTAAATGTCGCCAACCTCCCCACAATATCGTGATAATTATCGTATCGTGAGCTTCATTTCGTGATAATATCGCATATCGTGATATTTGGATATCGTGACATCCCTAATATACATGACCGTCGTTTGTAAACGTCATAACAACATGCTACATGCTAAAAAGATGTGAAACTACGCTCATCTTGTGTTCTCAATTTCACGCCGCGTGTCCCTCCGCATCTTCAGGCTCATTCGCGTCTACAGAGGCAAGAAGACCTTCGGCTTCACGCTCCGAGGTCACGCTCCAGTCTGCATCGACTCGGTCATTGCAGGTGCGATTCTATCTTTAAATCCAATAGCGAGTGCCGAGTGCGTTTGCGTGGGCTTGAGTGTGTTGTGGTTGTCAGCCCCGTGAAGCTTGAAGGGCATCTTTTTGTTCATAATGAATGTCGCAGGAAGCTGATTTGACTCACAGATGACATTTTAAGAGGAAAGCGCTAAAGTTTTGCTCAACAGTTGAGAATTGAGGAACCCGTTTCCTGGTAACCATGATAATATATTTCACATCTTTTTTTTGTTTGTTTTTGTTTTGACAAATAATGTCCAGTAGACAATAGAAGCTGCGATTTTTCTGTCTGGACATGTGAGCGTAGGTTCGCGCTCGTGTTATTTCGTGACGACGGCACAGCTCCCGCCCACCACCATCATGTGCCGGAGAACATCGTTGACTCAGTGGGAGCTTACGGAGATGGTGGAGGAGGGCTGGCGTGACTCTCATCGTTGTTCACGGATCGTCCAGCACATCGTCTTTCACACTCTGACACCCGATGACAGTTGATGTGCGCCCGTAATAGTTTTACCCTGAGAGCGGTGTTACGTTACGTAACCAATAAGTGTCACATGGACATCAGATTGTTTGTTGCCGGTCTTGTTGGGTGTCATAAACAGACTGACGGTATCAAATTAGTCACACAATTCCCCGGTGCACGCGTTGGTTATGCGAGTTGTCAGCTGCTTCGAAAGCGGTATAATTATTTCGTAGTTATAACAAAACATATTCCGGGTTATGTCAAGCGATATCTCCTCTCCGGTGTCTGATTTTTCTGTCATCTCCCTCTCAGATAGTCCCGCTGAAGAATGTGGACTCAAACCGGGCGACCGCATCCTCTTCCTTAATGGACTGGACATGAGGTCAGCTCGTGCTTTATATCCTTAACTCATTCCAACCCAAAAACGAGTAAATACGTTTTTGGGAGTGAAGGACAAAAGTATTAAAAACGTATTTGCACGTTCTTGGGTTGGAATGAGTTAATATAATCAGCTTTTCTAGCTGCAAATATTTGGTGGTGTATTATCTGGTTTTTTTTTCTGTGACTGTCATAGTCTGGAACTCATTATATCACTTTTGCTGCATTGAGACCGAATATACTGTCAGCGTCAGCTATAAATCAAACCTTCACAGTACGGCAATGTGCCGGCACATCACTTATGAGCACATCTATCTTTTCATATTCGGAGGCAGACAGAATGGAGCGGTGCTTCGTTCGATATGAGTGGAGATGTTTATGTAAGCGTAACTTCTTCTTTTTTTGTGGGAGGCGGCGTCGTTCTGCGTACTTTACAACTTCTCAGCCCGATGGATCGCAGAGGGCACGGGTGGGAGTGAGAATGAAGAAACTGAATATAAACTCGGCGTTAACAGTGGACACGGGCCAGCCTTAACATTAGGTACACCAATACAATAAAACGAGGTCCTATTAATATAATAGCACTCAATTTTGTTTTACACCGTCTTACTACTTAACAGCAACAGAAACGAATCAGACTGACACAACAACAAGGAGCTAAATACAACCAAACAAGCACAGGTGGAAATGAAAAGCTAGACAGAACATGAACATGGAACACAAGAAACTAGACGTGAAACAAAAGTATATTACAAATTTAAAAAACAAACAAACTATCCATTATAGTGTCGGTCATGTGACGCATCTCTCCCCATCCAAACAGTGTAGCGGTCTAATTAATATGATTAAATTGAGGTTTGAAATGCTTCAAGAGAGTGTGAGTCCACAAGGGGGCGCAAAATGCCCATACGAATGTTGTTGATCGTCGTCATTCGTTACACTATGAAAATCATACCACCGACCTACCTATTTATATATATATTTTTTTTTTATTGTAGTCGAAGAGAACAGTTGCCGTCTAAAACTATTTTCGTTAATGGCTGCTCATAGTCTTACTAGAAAACAGCATTAGTTACCACTGAAACCTCATAAGCCTCGATGGCGCAGTAGGCAGCGCGTCAGTCTCATAATCTGAAGGTCGTGAGTTCGAGCCTCACTCGGGGCAAATGTTTTTTCTTAACCTCCACCAAAACACGTTCCGATGGCTTAAAAAAATGTGTGTCTTCTTGTGAAGTCAGTTCTTTTGATTTTGATCTCATTATTATGCACTTCAACCTGTAAAAACATTATGAGTCATCCATTTTCTCTGCTATGACTAAAAAGTCCATCATTCGTTTCACCCGCCTGCTTTTCATTACTGCATATTCCCTGCGTAGGAACTGCTCCCATGAAAAGGTGGTGTCAATGCTGCAAGGCAGTGGCGCCATGCCCACACTGGTTATAGAAGACGGTCCATCTGATTACTCCTCAGACCCGACAGACCCGGAGGAAACTCCCAGTCTGTCTTCCAACAACTTGCCGCGCTCGAGGTGAGTACCGGTACTAAAAAAAAAAGCGTCTTCGGAACATGAAGTACGAAAATGTGAAAACGTATCAACATGTGCCCGCTGGTTAGATCTCCTGTCCTCAGCTCTCTCCAGTGGGTGGCAGAAATCCTGCCACCAAGCATCAAAGTCCACGGACGGACATTCAGCCAGCAGCTGGAGCACTTACTGACAATCCAGGAGCGCTACACCGTCTGCAAGGCCCTGGAGACCTTCTTCCAGCACAGGTCAGCGCAACATGGAGTCAGCTAAAATTCTTATTGAACCTCCCCAAAAAAATGTTATCCATCTGTTGCCTGGGAAACTGTACAGTACAGTACGCGAGACTGGTGAGGATGTTGCAGGCAAGAAGAAAGTGGAGGGAATAAATATAAGTATTTGTTTGTGCTCATTTGATTTTTCGCAGGAACGTGGACACTCTTATCGTCGACGTGTTTCCAGTATTGGACACGCCAGCTAAGCAGCTGATCTGGCAATTTATTTACCAGTTGCTGACGTATGACGAGCAGGAGCGCTGTCAGAGCAAGCTGTCACGTTTCCTGGGTTTCAAAAGCAGTGGTGAGATGAAGCATTATTTGGATGGGAAATTATTTATTTATTTCTGTTTATTTCGTACTTTGCTTTTGAATCGTGATTTTATTTTATTTTTAAAGAAGGGAAACAATTACTGTTGATTATGTTGAAATCAGAGGATTTGGACAATTACAAAATATGAAACAAAGGCTCCAAACGATTACTCGATTATTAAAATAGTTGTCGATTAATTTGATAATCGATTACTTACTTGCCAATTAATCGATTCATTTTAACAACTCTAGTTTGGATACTCTCTGTGTGTTTTGCAGCCGTGTTAGAGCCTGACGCCGGGTCGGAGCACCACCGGAGGAGCAGCTCCGTGCGAATATCGGGGACGTCGTATCGCGGATGCGCGCGAGAGAGGAGTTCTGATGATTGCATCATCGGGACTCACCTGGGAATGGGTACGCTGAGAGAGGCAATTGAATACAAACACTTAAGTTACTTTCTAGAGGTCATTCCTTATTATAAAGAACAGAAATATGGACATAACATTTTTTTGTTTTTGCTACCATTTTTATTGAGCCGAGTTCACCCAACACTACACTCTACCTTGTTGCTATTATATGCTTTGCTTTTAACTCATTCAAACCCAAAAACGTATAAATACGTTTTTAATATTTTGTCCTGCACTCCCAAACGCGTGTTTTTACGTTTTTGTTCGTATTTTGTTTTTTTTTCATGCTGGACTCGCATATGTTTCAAAATCCGGTCCTCGAGGGCCAGAGTCCTGCATGTTTTCAAGGTATCTCTACTCCAATGCACCTGTTTCAATGATCAGGATAATTATCCGGCTCCTGCAGAGCTTGCTGATGAGCTTAAATATGAGTCAGCTGTGTTGAAAGTGGGAAACCTCGAAAAAACCTGCAGGACTGCGGCCCTCGAGGGATGCAGTTTGACACCTATGTGCTAGAGCATACAGAAGGCTTTGATAAAGCCTCTGACATGAATAGGTCGCTTAAAGCAATGGTAGTTATGATAAAAAATGGCCAGTAGGTGGCAGCAGACTATAAGAGATCTAGAAGAATTATAGTTACATTTTTTTTCCTGATGAAAGAAGAGACCCTAACCTTTCTTTTGGTAGGTTCCATGTTTTTAAAAAAAATAGCAATAGAACATAATATTATGTGGGTCTTGCAAAAACAGTCAAAATCCAGTAAAACAGTCAGGAGCAGTGAAAATGGCCGGGATTGAATGAGTTAAGCATCTGCCTTTCGCTCCTCCACGCCATTCTGCTTTCCTTCATCCTTTCCCCCGCTCACCTGGGCAAGGATGCAAGAGGGCGTCGCTCCTCACGCTTTATTGTGCTCCAGGAATTCATGTGGATGAATGTGGCAGCCAGGAGGAGAGGCAGTCAGGAGACGGAACCTCCTTCCCTGAGTCTCCTGACCTCAGTCACGTAGGTATCATGCCTGCATCGGCGTTCGCAACGCTTGCTACTCTGTGCTCTTATCATTTGAAGGTCTGCTGCTAACCAAAAGTTGAGCTCAATCCGCCTGAAGAAGCGGCGGACCTTCAAAGTAGAGTACCGCCGCCGTGCGCTAATCATGCCTCCATTCGTAGATGTCAGGTGTGTACACGGAGCTGGAGAATGTGTACGCAGGGAAGAGTGCGTCCCCACTGCAGGGGGGCGCCCCAGCAGAGTCCGAGGGGCCGGGACAGACTGAGGCCTACGGTCGCTCTCTCTCCCCCCTCACACTCCCGCCTCTCACAGGTACTCCAAACACCCACATCGGATGTGCACATGCTCTCGGACGCGCACGGAGAGTGAAAAGCGCTTTGTTGGATTTTGTTGGACCCGGGTGGCAATGACCAATGTGTCATTGTTACATCATCAAAACACTCATGTGACCATCACGGCCCAATGTACCTTAGTCATTTGTTTTTGTAGTTGTAGTAGAAAAACTGATTAGAGTCGAATAAAAAATTAATTACGTGTGATTATATACAGTATATAATTAACTCTTTGACTGCCAAAAACGTTTAATAACGTTTAATAAAATCACAATGTATGCCGCCATAAACACTAAGTGACGTCAACTTTTTTTTTTTTTTTTTTTTTAAATATATCAGTGGTCAGTGCAACGTCCAAGTGCAGCGCAGCCGGGTCAATGAGTTTTGAAATCAAAAACACCCACTAACTATGGCCAGCAGATGGCAGCGGTAGCTGCTCGGGCCCTAACTAGAGCTGCGAAATACAATGAAACATGACGCAATCTGATGAAATAGAAAGTTTTCAATTTTGACGTGAATGATCAAAGCCTTTGTAACATTAAACCTAATTTGACGGAGCGTCACTAAACAAAAAATATTAGTATCAAAGTCACTGTTGTGGAGAAAATGTATCGTTTCTTTTCAATTTACGCTCAATGTCACTCAAATGACCTATTTTCAAATGGTGATTACATCAACGCCTGTTCTTAAAGCGCTTTATAAATAAAGTTGAGTTGAGTTATTTAAATACACTCAAACGTATTTGTAAGTACATTTGAATGTATTGAAATACGCTTGGACGTATTTTACAATTACGTTTAAATGTATTTAAATACGCTCAAACGGATTTGCAAAAACATTTAAATGTATTTAAATACGCTCCGACGTACTTGTAAAGACATTTAAATACGATCGGACGTATTTGCAAGTACGTTTAAACGTATTTAAATACACGAGCGTATTTGCAAGTACCTTCGAACATCCTTGTAAATACGGTCTAACGTATTTAAATACATTCATACATATTTATATGTTGCAATGTATATGCAAATGCATTCAAACGTATTTAAATGCATTCAAACTTAGTATTTGGCCGTCAAAAATATTGTATGGCTGGAAGAAGTGTTGGGGAAATCGGAAAGGAAAAAAAAGAAAATAATAATGTGCAAAATTGTTTGAAAAATAATTCAATAGCATGTGAATTGTTTTGAATTCCATGATTTAAAAAAAATAATATTGGAAGGATAAAATTATATTTTTACAGAATTGTTGCATTTTTTCTATTGTTGTGAAATCCACTTTTTTCTCAAGTAAATGTAAAATTTCATCTTTTTAAAAAGTAGTAAAATTGTGGTAGTCTCATGTCTCTTTCTTGTACTATGCTGGTATAAATCATTCTGTGCAGGGGTCATCATGGATGAAAGTTACCGAACACTAATTTACATCAACTTAAACCTAACTAAATTACATCTGTAGTCCTTTAAGCGCAGTAACCGTATTAATGCAAATTGCAATACTGCCTCGTCACTCTCCCACCTCCCCCAGGTAACCGCAAGTCCCTCACCTGGAAGGAGCCCCTCCCTACCAACGTCTACGGAATCCACCATCAAAGCAGCGTTGACTCCAACCCGTACGTCAGCCTGGAGAGCCCCCCGGCTTCACCCCAACACAGCCCCAACACGTTGGGCCGCCGCAAGAAGCTGTTCACATTTTCCCGCCCGCCTCGCAGCCGCGACACCGACAAGTTCCTGGATGCGCTCAGCGAGCAGCTGGGCCACCGGGTCACTCTGGTGGATGACTACGTACCGGGCGAGAATGACTATGAAGAGGTGAGGACAATTTAAAAAAAAAAATTTTTTTTAACTATGTATTTGGTTATTGTTACATTGTAGTGTTGCACGTTGACACTAGAGGGTCTCTAATGTATGCTACAATGACCACTTGTGTCACATGAACAGATATATCAAGGTCATGGTTTCAGAAGAAGAAGTGCGCCTGTAAGTAAATTATCGGTAGAGTCTAATTATAGCATTTCTGCCTTAAAAGGACAATTTCCTGCTGGTGACTAAGTGGCTTGGGCTTGCATGGCTTCTCCTGGAGCGGCTCACTAATCTTCACTGATGATGTATCGCATGACGGCATCATCAAAATGAACTCAAACATTCACTGCCATTGACGGATATAGACGTCAAAGATCTATGTAGTGAATGAGATGACAGAAACGGCATCAAAATAATTACGAAGTGCACTGAAATGAACGGCAAGTCAATCACCAGACTTAAACCCTATAGAACATGTGTTGCTAAAGCGGAGACGGAAGGAAAAAGGCTGCGGTACAAGAATTTGAAAATAGCCAGGATCTTTTCAAAACTGTTCCGAATGAAAGCTGATTGCGTATTTCCTCCCCTCAGATGAGCTTCCCAGATGATCAGGACATGGGTTTCATGCATCGGCAGCTCAGTAGTGGCAGCAGTGAGGACCACAGTAGCAGCGATGAGGTTTCCTCTCCCTGCTACTCTTCTGGCTCCGAGCACATCCCCCCTCCTCCCAAACAGAGCCCCCCACCTCCTCCACCCTTCCAGGTCTTGTTACCGCCTCCGGTGCAGTTCACGGACCCCGTTCCGCCCGTCCGCTTCTCCCCGGAACATGTCCCCCGCAGTCGGATGCCCTTCCAGCCCCACCACCCCATCATCCCACCTCCTCCCCCACCTCTGAGGACCCTCCTGTCCAACCGCTCCCCACTCCACAAGGCGCTGTCCACCAGGGAGGACGCGGACGAAGCGCGTTTCCAAACGCTGTCGCGCGGCCGCGCCACCTTCACCACCACCACCATCCTGCGCTCGTCCCGCCCCAGCTACCTCCCCCGCCAGCTCAGCCAACCGCAGCCCATTGGCCATCCGTCCCCTCAGACGCTGCGGCCCAGCCAGCTGGTCCTGCACAGGCACCATCAGCTCCACCACCAGCACAGCTACCAGGGTCCGCTGCCCCCGTCCCTCGACGATCACAACCCAGCACGGGGTCACAAGCAAGACCCCGCTGCCTCATTTTGCAAAGCTCCACATTTGCACTCCGCCCTCCCCAGCCACACTAAAACCCTCAGACAAGAGTCGGAGTCCCAGCAGGTAACACCTTCAAAATTACTTCTATTATGTGCACTACGTGTTTATTGAATCACAACAAAGTCGAAAAAGCCTTTTCACACTGCATTTACAAGTCAAACCCGTTCAATTCAAATGTTCTATTCGGACGTGCTGGCATACTGATTAAAATATTCAAGTTCCTGTTGAGCCAATAGCTCTTTCTGTGTCCGCCCAGTTAGAATGGATCTTCGCCGTGTATAGCCGTCAGTGGCACTGAACGCATTTTTTGTTGTTGTTGTTTTTTTTCCCCCACGACTCATGCCCTCTTCCTGGGCAACGCCTTCTTTTGTAACAATGAAAGATACATCTTGTCCAGGTGCAGTCTAACTAACGGCAAAATCTCCATTTTTACTTCCTGGTAGGTTGCTACACAGGCACTTCCAAATATGGGTACGCTGGCAACCGGTAATTTCGCATTGCCACGCGACTCTTTCATATGGAGGACCAAAAATGGCAAAATAAAAAATAAATAAATAAATACAAGTGAAAATAAAAAGGAATAAAAAAATACAAATAAAAAATTCATTACAAAAAATGAGATAAATGGAAATAAAAACAACAACTAAAAAAATCTATACATAAATGAATAAATGCAAGTAAAAAATGAATACAAAAATGAAAAGAAAAAAAACAAGAAAAAAATAATAAATATAAAAAATAAATGTGTAAAAGTGAAAATAAAAACGAATGTAAAAATAAAATAATAATGAAAATAAATACAAAGAAATTAGATCAATGGAAATAAAAATAACATGTTATTCAAATGAGGGGGCGGTCCCGAGTGCGACAGCTCAGTCTTGTGTTTCTGCCACAAAAATGTGTAGGCTGGATGGCGACTGCTGTGTCAGTTACATAAATAGTGTGACATCATACCAGTGAGACACATTCAGCACAGCAAAAAATAAATAAATGAAAGACGAGCGTGACAAAGTAAACAAAGGACAACAATGGAGGACATCCAGAAATGTTCTTTCTATTTGGCTCAGTGGGTGTTTAGCGCAATAAGATGTTATGTTATTCTTGCTCCCTTGCTGTTCATGCACTAAAGCAAGGATCACTACCACTGGTAGTAAATTAACTAATAAAGTCAATAGAGAAGGGTGAATTACAATCAGAATGTGAAGACCGAAGGTTATTTCAAGATGAAGAACAACCTTGTATTTATTCTCATTTCAGGCTCCTCCGCCGCCTCCCCCACCTTTGCCCCCGCCCTGCGACCCGCCTCCGCTGCCGAAGCCGGGTCAGGCCTCGGACGCCAACCACATGAGCGTCAAGAGGCTGCGCTGGGAGCAGGTGGAGAACTCGGAGGGCACCATCTGGGGTCAGGTGGGCTCTTTCTCCATACAATACACACTCAAGATCGGAGTATATTTGATCGTGTGAGACGAGTGGAGATGTTCTACGTTATTGTCCTCACGGCAGCTTCTCAACAAGTCTAACGCGTGCTTGTTTTTTGTTCAGCTGGGAGAGGATTCCGACTACGACAAGCTCACAGACATGGTGAAGTATTTGGACCTTGATCTGCATTTTGGTACTCAACGCAGATCCAGTAAGTTGTTGCGGATGTCCTCTCATCTTGCTGTATTGTCATCATCACCTCACGCTATTTGCGCTAATTGTTTGCTTTCATTTCATGAGTCAAATTTAGGTATAGATACAATGTGTTTTTCTTATTTTTTATTTTTTTTTATGTAATTATTATTTACGGAAGCGTATTGCATTCACTTGAAAAAAAAAGAAAAAAAAATTGTTTTTCTGACTAATTTTTTTGGGCAGCTTTGTTTCTTTGAGTATTTACATTTTTCTGTTATTCTGAATATTTTTTTCTGTCATAAAAAAAAAAAAAAAAAAAACAGGGAAAAAAATATTCAGAAAAACAGGAGGGAAAATTACTCCAAAAAGAGGAGAAAACAATTATTCAAAAAACAGGAAGAAAAAAATATTCTGAAAAACAGAAAAAAATATTTTTTTTTGATAGAAAAAATATAAAAAAAAATACAGAAAAAAATATTAAAATTAACTTATTTGTATTTTTATTTGCATTTATTTATTTATATTATATATATTTATTATATATTATATTATTTTTAATTATGTAATTATTATTATTATTATATCATTATATTTATTTGTATTTATTTTATTATTATTTAATTACATTTTTCTGATGTTAATGTCCCACTTTAAGTTGTATGTCACTTTGTGTTTACTGACCTTGTTTTGCTTGCACTTTTTCACAGTCACATATCAGCCGCTCGTCTTCAAATCCGTTCTCCATACGGCACCGCTTTCACCCACCTCCAGCCCGGTGATAACACAGTTCTGTCGCCCAAAAAGACAAATCGCATTCATCAGTCCGCGAACCTTGACCTCAAGGGAAGCCGCACGACAGAACTGTGTTATTAACTTATCATCCTGCAACGTGTGTGTGTGTCTGTGTTACTGTAAATGGGGCGCGCGTGTATGTGTGTGTGTTATCGATTCCCGGTGCCTGGAGAACTCATCCTCACACTGTCGTTTAATCACCAGTGTCTCCACCAGAGCCGACCTTCCTGCCCGAGAACTTTAAAAAGAAAGACGTTGTGGAGATTCTGTCGCACAAGAAAGCCTACAATGCATGTGAGTTAAAAAACAAAAAAAAAAACAATAACAAACACTGTTTTGGCGGTCATTTCGCAGCACTGTTTACGATGGATGTTGCCATGGCAACAACAGGAGGCAGAGCTGTTTTCACACGTTGTGCTAATTGTTTTTGTTCACAGAAAGAGTGCTTTTAACACATTCACTGCCATAGACGGCTTTAGACGTCAAAGATTCATTTTTTTCCTGCACACGCAATAAAACAATGTGCAAAAAAGCTTTTTCGTTATGCATCAACTTGGTATTAAAGCAACAACAGTAAATTGCAGCGTTTACTACACATAGTTAAAAAAAAAAAAAAACTTGCACCCAACTTTAACACATTCACTGCCATAGACGGTTTTAGACGTCAAAGATTTTTTTTTGTCCTGGACTGGCAGTGAATGAGTTAAAAGGTTATTAGCATTAGCGCCGGACTATTTTCGTGGTTTTTAATGGACTGTTGCCATGGCGACCGAGGGAACCGCGCTCAGTCCGGCCTCAAGGCTGGAAGAACATCCCCGCCGAGGCCTCCGCCATTATCGTTCTAATCGTCGGCCCCCCTCCCTCCTCGCAGCCATCCTCATCGCCCACCTGAAGCTCTCCGCCGACGAGCTCCGCCAGGTGCTGATGGACGTGACCACCGACAGGCTGGAGCCGGCCCACATCAAGCAGCTGCTGCTCTACGCCCCCGACGGGGACGAGGTGAAAAAGTACGAGCAGTTCGACCAGGACCCGGCCAAACTCAGCGAGCCCGATCAGTTCATTTTCCAGGTAGCGAACTGCGCCGATAAACGACTAATTTGGGATCGTTTGCGACATGAGCGGGTGCTCTTGTTCCAGATGCTGATGGTGCCGGAGTATAAAACCCGTCTGAGGAGCCTCCACTTGAAGACCACCTTGCAGGAGAGGATGGAAGAGATGAAGGTGGCCTATGATTACATCTACAAGGCTTCAGTGGAGCTGAAGACCAGCAAGAAATTAGCTAAAATCCTCGAGGTAAAACTAAAACTAAAATAAAATTTGAAATTTTTATAAACAAAAATAAATAAATATTAAATTCTTATTTAAAAAAAGAACAGAAACTATGTCTCATATTCATAAAATTAACTAAAGCTATAATCCTAGCAAAAATGTCCTTTGTTTTATTTTAAATGTATTGATTTCAGTATTGTTGTCTGTACAGAAGAAGGAAGGTCAAATAGTGAATAAAAATTGTAGTTGACATTATTTCAACTCAATATTGTGACCTTCTTTTATGTTACACTTGAAAACTCCATATGTTAAAATAAATAATAAGTACACTAAAATTTATCAAAAAAATATATACTAAAATTAAATATTAAAAAACAAAAGCTATTAAAACAAGAAGCCCTAATGAGCAATATAGGAAATAAATGAATGATTCTTTTAAATTGCTGTTTTTTTGTTTTTTTCACTTTGCTGCTGTTAAATTTTGAATTTTAATGAACCAGAATTTGACACTCACATTATTTCATAAATCAATACAATTAAAATACTTATTTCTGCTTGATCATGATTAAGTATTCAATATTTTGTTTTATCCACTTAAACCGACCAATCATCTTTTTTACTTTTTACTGCACTGTACAATGTTTTTTATATTTAACATCATTCTGGTTGACGTACTTTGACGCTGACGAGCTCTCCCCCACTGCACACAGTTTGTCCTTGCGATGGGGAATTACCTCAACAACGGCCAACCCAAAAGCCACAGGACGACCAGTTTTAAGATCAACTTCCTCAACGAGGTACGACCCGGCCCATCTTTCGCGATCCGTCCGTCCGTCGTGTCTGACGGTTTTCATTGCGTCCGCCCGCCCGCCCGCCAGCTCAGCACGACCAAAACGGTGGACGGGAAGTCGACTTTCCTGCACATCCTGGCTAAATCTCTGTGCGAGCATTTCCCGGAGCTGCTTAACTTTTCCCGGGACCTCACCACGGTGCCGCTGGCAGCCAAGGGTACGACGCGTTGAATTCATCAGGGGAGCAGAACAAGCTGACAAAGTAGTACACTGTATTTGATTTATTTTACCTCTTATTTCTCCAGTGAACCAGAGGGTGGTGACCACAGAGCTGAGCGACCTTCACGCCACCATCCAGGACATCAGAGCGGCGTGTTTGAAAATCCCCCTCACCTCTGAGGACCACTTTGCTTCTGTCATGAGTGTACGTCACCTAAAATACACAAAAGTAGTTCAGATTTGTTTAGTACTGCAATATTTCACGTTGTCATGTGTCTAACAGAGTTTTCTGGAGAACAGCCACCCTGCAATCCAGTCTCTGGAGTCTCTGCAAAACAGAGCAATGGAGGAGTTTTCCAAAGTGGCCTCCTTCTTTGGGGAAGACAGCAAGTCCACCAGCACCGATTCATTTTTTGCCATTTTCGCTGAGTTTATTTCTAAATTTGAGGTGAGCGGGTGGATGAGAACTGTTGCTCTCCGTTCTATTTTACCTGGAAAAACACATCTTCTCTGGTGGTGGAGTCATAATTCTTCTTCTTTTTTTTTTTTTTTTTTTTTCTTTCAGAGGGCCCTCAATGAGACCCAGACCCCCGAAAACCCAAGAAGCCCCAGACTGTCCTCCCCTCTGGCCTGGTAGAAGCAACGCAGTCTGATCCCAACCAAAGTGCCCAAAATAATAATAATAATAATAATAATCACGCGTAGTGAAGTGACGCTCCCCCTGAAAAAGTACAGAGCCACTTGTTGTCCAGCAGAAAGGACCTTCAGCACCCATGTACTTGATCAAGAGTGCCCCCCTGTGGACGAAAGCTGTCATTTCAGGTGCTAGGTGCAGGAGCTGTCCCAAAATCAGCACTTAACTATATAATTTAAACTACTACGGATGATAGCTACTGATATTTATTGTAAGATTAGTTAAAAAAAAAAATGTAGGCTATATTTTGTCACATTGTAGTTTAGGTTGTGCGGTCTACGAGCCGTAAAAAAAATCCCCCCCCCCCAAAATTAAGCTAACTCTTCTACGACTCATCCGGTATTACAACAGAATATGTTGCATTTCATCATCTATTTGTGTCACTACAGAATTGATGATGAATTCTCTTGAAGCTTCTGGCTTTTCCCAGTACACATTTAAAAAAAAAAGAAAAAAAAAGTCCTGCTTGTATAAGCGGGCGTTAACAGAATGAAGGACCTGTAAATGATCCATTGTAAGTGCTTTTCTGGTTGCCATGGTAACCTCATGACTCATCCACAGTGTACCAGTAGCTGTGGTGTACTCTGTGTTGTATTATGATGAAATTGTAAATTCTCATGTTTTGGCTATGCACTGCTCATGTTTTTCATTGTGAGTGCTCGGGCGGTCCTCCGAGCTCTGGTTTGGATTTGTTGAAGAGTCACTTGACTGTAGTATTTATTTTTTTCCCCGGTGTTGCACAGCTTTCAAAGTGGAGTGTTAGCTAACTCTCTCGTAAAACGCAACCAGAACTGCTGCTAAGTATCGTAACTGTGTTTCTGGGTCTCAATCGGTTGCATGTTGGTGCAGGTGGTAGCACACAACCTGTATTTTAATGGACACAATGTACTTTTATTGAGCAAGTTTTTTTTCGGTTTTGTCGTGTGATTGTTTGACGCCAGTTACGGTTTTTTTTTTCTAAATGTTTTTTTTTTTTTTTTTTAAATCTATTTAAAATAAAAATACTCCAAAGTAAAGCCTCTTCATTTGCCCCACCGTTACTGAGTTAAAAAAAAGTTGTATTTGTGTCATTTTAAAGACAGTATGACTTACTCGTTTGCCGTTTTCGCGAAGCTGATGGTGATTTAAATTTAGCTAGCTTGCCGCCATTTTACTACAAATACACCGGCGGCCATCTTACGTTGCCAGTCAGTGAGGGGTTGGATCGCCATTTAGCATTTAAGCTAAAGCGACGTAACTTTTTCAATTTAAAAATGTACAGATGGGTGGTGGGGTGGTCGTCATATGTAAATGAAGTAAAAAACAAAACTATATATCGTATTGTAGACGTAAACAGCTTTGCACTGAACAATCGAGAAACTGCAGACTAGTTGAGTTCTTCATATACTTTATTTTCTTTGGAAAGGATGTATAACCAAGCATTCATATAACATTTTATTCCATAACTCAGCTCACCTGATGACAAACATACAAAACTATGGAGCTTAAAAACGCAGCATCATCACTTCTAGTTTAATGGCATTTGTTGGTCTTGATGTGCAGGTAAAAGAGGAAGAGGAGGAGGGGGATGTATAAGGCATTGAGTCACAGGAGTAGAGAGGAGAAATGAGGACATTTGATTGTCTCTCGGAGGGGAGAAAAAATCACATATTTCCAGGGCAACTGCAACATCCAAGACTTTCTCCATTGGTACCATTTGGACCTCTGCATTGCACACGAGAGAGCAAGAGAGAGAGTGAAGAATCTTGTTCATTCGATAAAATATTTGTCCCACACGTCACTACCGAGGTGACATTGTCTTCTCAGCTCAGTGGGGAGTTTAAAAAAATAAAATAAAATAAAAATCCCCATTTCATGGCCTGTGCTCACGTGCAACATCGGCTTCAGACGAAGAGGCATTTTTTTTTTTTACAGAAACAAACCTTCCCGCTTTACATTCATCATCACACTAAGAAAGGCAAAAAAATACTGACTGCTTGAGGCTCGGGGAGGGCGGCTAACCTCGCTACTTTACACTCGGAACAGCCCCGAAAGAACCGCGACACGTTTTAAAGGAGAGCGCCCTGCTATACACCATGAGAGGCTCACAACACCTTCCTATGACATCCCTGAAAAACAACAAGACAGCTTCTCGGAAATACTGCAGTAATACAAAAAAAAAAGCAGTTCATGGGGATCTCTTTTTATTCAATATCCACGATGTTAAGCTAAGGTCCACCTTAAGCTGGATATCAAGGATAAAGGAATAAATCTTCTCCATTACAGTAAATCTACAATGCTGCCATCCTATTAAGGCTTTATTTACATGTACTGACTGCAACCAAGTGTGTAGTCACGGGAATGTGTGTGTTTAAACTTGGTAGGTAAATAAATACAAGAGCAAGAGGAAGGATGGAAGGAGAAAAAAAAAAAAAAGAAGTTAATTGAGTGTTTGAGATGACTGGAAACCTGCAGTCACCGCTAAGTTTTTGGTTCCACCCGCTTTTCATGTTCTGAAGGCCGTTTTCAACATTTTAAATAAAAACACCACTTAAGTCCTCAAACAGAGGTGGCAAATCCAGGTCTAGAGAATAAAGGAAGCCATAGTTTGGCTTTAGCCTCAGATGCTAGCTAGCTAGCTTCCCTTGGGTGCTTGTAAACCTGCTCGGGAGTTAGCTAGCTAGCTAGCTAGCTAGCTAGCACCAAACTGTGCCAAGTTTTTCGCTTACTAGACCTGGATTTGCCATCTCTGTCCTCAAACCAGAATCCCAAAGTAGCCCATCATCGTTTTTGTTTGCCAACTAACGCCAACGTTAGTTCGGCAAGAACCACCACCTAAAATGGAGGATTTTCGCACGGCTGTTTGGGTAAAATATTAGGAAAAACGTCAACACGCAAATCAGCAGAACAGTGCGGGAGTGCGCGCGTGTGTATATGAAAAAAAAAAAAAAAAAAAGAGGCCGTGTGCGTCCTTCCCTTAGAGGACGGTGCTCTCGCTCTCCAGCTCGCAGTCTCTTTGAGGCGGCGGCGGCGAAGAAACCGGCGCTGGCTGCAGGTCCGCGTTGAACTCTGGCACCAGAGTCCGACTCAGCCCTTTGAAGGTCATGGCCGGGTCTGAAGACGACACGGCAGAATTTGTTAACGCGAATGAATCATGGGACAAGACAGTTTTGCGTGTTAGTCCAACCCGTGCGCATGTTTCCAAATCCAAACTAATAATTCATGCCAATATGACGTAAACAAAATTTCATTTAATGAACTAGTAAGTGTTATTTCCACTACTAGTACACAATTAAGCCACATTAGCCTAACGGATGTGTTACTAGTACACCCAGTAAATCACATTTTCCCAAGGGCTTCACTGCTGTGCACAGGGAGTTCTAACAGCAGGTGGCGCTGCTGGTTCTGGGGTGACGGCAAGCAGACGGGTGAGATGAATGGAAAAAGAAAGAAAAGTGAAACGAATGTAAGATGAATTTTGTGTTGTAAATTATTTGTAAATACTGTACTGTATTTCCTCAGGTAAAATAATAAATATATTTTTTTGAAATGGCACCGCTTCTTAGTGCGTTTAGAAACAGGAGAACGCACACGGATGGGAAACTTTTAACGTTCTGGGTTAGGCACGTCACACGAGGAAGTGGTGAGGACTGACAGGTAAGTGAACTTGTCTTTCCCCGAAAAATATGTAACTGGAAACAAGAAAGCTAAAAATGAATTAATTCCCGTTTCCTAGTGGTACAACGTGCTTTTATTTTCCTACGGGGAAAAAAAAAAATCTTTTTGAGGTGTGGCATGTACTGCATTTATTTAGTATGCTTGTTGATTTGGGCAATTGTTCCAAGTGGAGTCCTTTCTTTTCAAATTCTCACCACCAATATACTGTATCTATTTTTTTAATAATATAATTTTTAATAATAAAACAATGCAAAAATGCAATGCAAACATTTGATTGGAGGTCAATACTAAGCTTTTTTTTTTTATGAAAAAAGTTCAGATTATTTATTATTATTATTATTATTATTATAAATTTTTTTTATTAAGCACAGAGGGCATTATCGGTTTAAAAAAATCACAAGAAACACTAAAAAACTATGAATAATTAATAATAATAAAAATAATTAATAACCACATATAAATAGAGATTACTTGATTTGACTTTTAAATATAATAAAAATATATACTGTTTACTGCACGATTAATGAAAAAATATTATTATTATTATTATTATTATCATTATTATTATCAAGCACGGAGGGCATTATCAGTTTAAAAAAAAAAAATCACAAAAAACATTTGAGTGGAGGCTACTAAAAATTAATAAAGTAATAATTTAAATTTTAAAAATTATACTGTATGTATTATATTCCCACGTAGACTTGTATATTGGTCACGATTGAGGAAATACAGTACGTGTGAGGGCTGCACATGCTTCATGCTGACAGAACGACAATTGCAAAACAAATAAGGACCCATTTTCCACACTACGTGAAAAGCCCAAAACAACTTTCAAATATACAAAAGAGTGTCTCCAAACAGCTCCACTTTTTCAAATGGGTCAGTTTGATGAGTCATGTGCAGCGCGGCGGTCGCACGTCCGCCTCTGACACGTGATACACGACCAAGCGACAGCAGGCGGGGTCGAATGGCCGCAGTGACACAAAAGTGCACGTCAGTGAGCTACAAACCTCGCACACGAGCTCCGTTACCCTGCCGAGGTGTTACAACGCACACGTGACCGTTAGTCATCGAGCGGGAGGAGAAAAGATGACGTTAGCAAAGTGGCTCACCCATCATCTTGTAAGCGCTGGCGAAGATCCCGTTGGTGTCGCTGGTGACGGGGTTGGGGGGCGGCGGCATGCTGGGTCTGCTCCTGGGCTTTGGCACGGGCCGCGGCCGGGGGAGCGAGCCCGTCTGGTAGGCGGACGGCGAGGCGCCGTCCGGGCCCGGCGGAGCGGCGGGCGGCGGGGGGGTATCCGGAGGGGTGGGGGAGTCCGGCGGCGAGGGCTCGGCGCTCGGCGGATCCGCGACGAGCGGACCGGGGGAGGTGGCTTGCGTCGGCGGCTCCGGGGGCGGGTGGCTGGGGGCTTGGATGGGCGGCTGGTTACTGGAGTGGCGTCGGGGCGTGCTGTGCTGCTGGGAGTTGGGGGGCGTGGAGGAGGTCGGGGAGTGGCCGGAGAGGGGTCTCGGAGGGGGGCTTAGGGGCTGGGATTGGTTGGGTGAAGTGGGGGGCTGGCTTGGCGGAGGGTTGGGCGGCTTGGGCGGAGCGGGGGCCTGTTTCTTGATAACTGAGGTGAGATCAAGAACATTGATTATACCTTTAAGACTGTCTACGTTGAAGTGCGTTTTAGTCAATTTCATATGTGGGAGTGGTCAAGAGCTGTCAGAATGAATCGATTACGCAACAAGTAATCCATTATCAAATTAATCAACCCGTATTTTAATCATCGAGTAATCATTTGGTGCCATTTTTAATTGAAAATTGTCCCCATTGTCAGCATATCAACAGTAATTGTTCATTGATTTCTGCAGTCCTTCATGAAAGAAGACTGATTATCTTCAAAATAAGACATTTGCAAATATCATGTTTACTTTGGAAAACAATGGCCGAATCAGTAACATGGTACAAACATCAATTGCCACCCCTTTTATTTTTTAAGTCCCACCCATTTTCACTGAAGCGACCCCCCTTCGCTCCCGGCTGTTTTACTGGATTTTGACGGATTTTCGAAGGCCCACAGAATATTGTGTTCTTTTGCTATAAAAACATGGAACCTACCAAAAGAAAGATTAGAGTCTCTTCTTTCATCAGGAAAAAAGGTAAATGTCTATCTGTTTCCATTTTGCAGGAATTAGCTTTAGAATATAGCTAAGTTTCATCATGGCCCTGGTTGATCTCTTATACTCTGCTGCCACCTGCTGGCCGTTTTTGTAATTACTACCATTTTTTCCCACCCGTTCTCTGCATTTCAGAGGCTGTATCAAATGCTCGAGCGTTAACAAACAAAAAAAACAAAAACAAAAACGTATAAATACATCTTTGGGACACTTAAAACATTGAAAATAGAACGTATTTATACGTTTTTGGGAACAAATGAGTTAATCTATACGAATACAAAGTACAAAATAACCACCGATGACTGGTTAATGAACAGTAATCTGGGGGGCAAAAACTTTTTGTAATACACTTTAATGCAACATTAAAATGAATCTCTTGAATCGAGTGAATAATCAATAGATTGATTCATTCTAAAAAGATTCGATAGTGACATCACTAGGTAAAACTAATTAAAAAAATGGCTTTCATATGGTCACACCTGACTAGTGATTGTTTTCATGCGATACGAACTCAGTATTCTCACCTCGGCGCGTCATATGCGGACTGGTCCCGCTGCCAGTCTGGCCGGCGGCCTGGCTCCCTGCCCCAGAACCGTTCCGCTGGAGGTGGGGGGTCGGCGTGATGGTTGCGTTGTCTCGAAGCTTTGGGTTGCTTGAGGGAGGGAAAAGAAGGTGAAATTTAGTTGTTATTTCGTCACTGTTTTTTTTTTCCAGTTCAAAAAGCTGACACACAACTAGTTGGCACCTAGTTGACTTTTTGCAGTAAAATGTCGGTCCAACGTTTGTGTCAAAGGCCTGCGGTGTGTGCTGTAAATGATGTAATAGAAGCCTTCTCAAGGTTTGCGAGTTCAAAGTGGGTGTTTGGAGGTATTTGCCCATCAATTTTTGACAGCGCTTTTCCCTCATTAGTGTCACGGGTCAGTCGAAGCTTCTTAACGAACTAAGCGCTGACTTGGAGGCAATCACAAGGAGGAGTCATGCCATCGCACATTGCACCTTGGACAAAACTATTTTGAATAGAGCGATTGTGCAGAATGACATCAGACATCCTGTTAGATAACAAATGATGAAAGAAAAAAAATTCACGAAGGATCGGGTTTTTGTTCAAACAAAATGGCCGTTGTCCCTTCACCCTCCCCGACAGCAGCCGAGGCAATCAGGCAGCTCTTACCTTAGCTCCTCCGTGTGCTGCGCCGGAAGCTGCTGAGCGGCAGCGAGACCCAGCGCCGAGTTACGGGGGCTGTCGGGCGCCGCCGCCCCCGGCGGAGCTTGCGGCTGGTGCTCGGCCGAGGGCGGCGGGACCTGCCCGGCGCCTTGTCCCTGCGCCGGAGCCTCCACGGGGGGTAAAGGGGGCTGGAAGGCGGGTGAGGTGTGCTGCTTTCTACCTAAGCTGGTACTGCCTCTACGGAGGCTGTGGTCCGAGTGCTTGTTAGAGGTGCTACTGGCGGGGAGGGTCGGCGGCGAGAAAGTGAAAGGACACAAACAGAGAACACCACAGGACTGATCAGAAGAATGATGACACCAGAAGACGAATCATTTTCAATCCAGAGAGGATGAGTGAGATTAGCACCGAAACACGTGAAGAAATGATATTAGTCCAACAGTCAGGAAGCAAAATCAAAGCCAGGAAAGCCAGACATGACATGAAATGCTCTTTAAAGAACAGAAGGAGCAAACAACAATGCTAAATATGTTTACTTGTCTTTGCGGCTTGTGTCCGACTCGGGTCCCACCAAGCTGCCTGGTCGCTTCCTCTCAATAGTGCTGCTGTCATAATCCAGGTGATTGTTGTGGTTGGATGAGGGGACAGGCATTGCGAACATGCCAGACACATTGAAGTCCACGTCTGCGAGATGGGAGGGAAGATTGACAAAAAAAAAAAAAAAAGTCATTGAAACAGTACTGTAAAAAGCAAGTGTGATATTGATTTGTGTTGGTCATTTTTTTCTGCGGGCGGCACGGTAGTCGAGTGGTTAGCACGTCTGCTTCCCAGTTCTGAGGTCTCCGGTTCGAGTCCAGGCTCGGACCTTCCTGGGTGGAGTTTGCATGTTCTCCCCGTGCCCGCGTGGGTCTTCTCCGGGTACTCCGGTCTCCTCCCACATTCCAAAGACATGCATGGCAGGTTAATTGGGCGCTCCGAATTGTCCCTAGGTGTGCGTGTGAGTGTGGATGGTTGTTCGTCTCTGTGTGCCCTGCGATTGGTTGGCAACCAGTCCAGGGTGTCCCCCGCCTACTGCCCAGAGCCAGCTGAGATAGGTGCCAGCAGCCCCCGCGACCCTTGTGAGGAATAAGCGGTCAAGAAAATGGATGGATGGATGGATGGATGGATTTTTTTCTGCCACTAGATGGCATAATTGCATTTGTAAGACATTGGTGACAGCTCGGTGCATTTTTCTTTTCATATTAAGAGCTATTGAATCATTAACATGAAGTAGCTTGTGAAATTCTGCACATTTTAACTCATTTGCTCCCAATAACATGTAAATAAGTTTTTTTTTTTATGTCTTAAGTGTCCCAAAGACGTATTTATACGTTTTTTGTTTGTTTGTTTGTTTGTTTGTTTTTTTTCTTATGCTAGAGGACACAGAAGGCCTGGTACAAACTTCTCTGGGACACAATGAAGGTTGCAAAGAGAAAACCCTGAACTTACCCTCGGGAAAGAACCAGTCAGCATGCTGGATGATGGGTTCGATTATAGACACCACATGCACAGATGTTGCCGCAGCCATCTCTGCCAAGCTCCTGGGTGTCCACATGGAAAAAAAAAAGAGAAGATAAAACATGCTGAACATTTTTATGAAGTAACCTCATACAACTTTTTTTTTTATTATTATTTTTCATGGACACCAACTCACCCTTCAGTCTTGGCCCAGAGCAGATTGGGTCCAAGGACAATGGCAATGTTGCTGGGAGTCATTTTATTGACCTCGCTGTCCTGAGCCAGTTTAGCGAGGAACTTCACCAGATATCTACATGTCAACGACAACATCAGACAAGCTATTCAATTTGATACTGTGGTAAAGAATTGTTGGAATTAAGCGTGAGGTTACCTCAGGTTTGTTTTGTTGTTCTTTGGTAGCTTATCGCATACAAGCCACAGAGCTTGAAGCCTCTTGTCTGGATCTGATAAACTGGAACAGAAAATATTGAAAAAAAAAAAAACGTGTTAGAAACAAGATTTATTTATAAACTTAGTCAATTATTATTATTTCTACTTTATACTACTTTTTTTGTTCGTTTTTTGTTTTGATTATTGTTTGTCATTGGACGCTTGAAATTTTTAAAATAAAATACTTTTAAAAATGTGTTCGAAACAAGATTTATTTATTTATTTATTTATTGTTATTTTTACTTTATACACTTTTTTTGTTCTGCTTTTTTTTTAATTTTGTCATTGGAAGCTTGAAAATGATAAATATTTAAAAAATGTGTTAGAATCAAGATTTATTTATTTCTTCATTTATTTATTAATAATAATATAATTTTACTTTATATACTTTTTGTCATTTATTTATTTACTTATTTTATAATTGTTTTGTTCTGTTTTTTTGGTTGTCATTGGAACTTTGAAAATTATAAATAATTTCTTTTAAAAATGTGTAAGAAACAAGATTTATTTACTAATTTATTATTGTTTTTACTTTATACACTTTTTTGTTCTGCTTTTTTTTTTATTTTTGTCATTGGAAGCTTGAAAATTATAAATAAAATATTTTTTAAAAAGTGTTAGAATGTGATAGAAACAAGATTTATTTATTTATTTACCGTACTCATTTATTATTATTTTTACTTTATACAGTTTTTTTTGGGGGGGGAGTTGTTTGTCATTGGAAGATTGAAATTTATAAATAAAATATTTTTGAAAAATGTGTTAGAAAACAAGATTTTTTTTATTTATTCACTAATTTATTATTAATTTTACTTTATACACTTTTTTTTGTCATCGGAAGTTTGAGAATTATGAATACAATATTTACAAAAAAGATGTTAGAAACATGACATGAATTTGTACTGTCACGTTTATTCTAACATGGGAGACTTGCCTGCATGCTTGGGTCCATTCATCGTAAAGCTGGTGGGTCATTAAAGGTTCAGGGAGTTCCCTCAGGTAGGACTTCAGTGCTCCTGAAATTACACATCCACAAATATTTCACGTTTCTGTTAAAAATCGAGTTCTCGTTTGGCTCATACCAGCAACAGCATGGGGGTCAGAGTAGAACTCCTCCAATTGGGAGGTGGAACAATCCAGCGCTGCCTTGAGCTTCTTTAGCTTGGATGCCCCAGCTGCAATCCTGAATAGACCCTGTCACACACACAAAATGGCCGCCATGAGCGCTTGAAAACAACAACAAAGTGTCGAAACTCATTCTTGTATACACACTGCTAGAAATCTGAATTGTGAGCAGGGAACAATTTGCCTCCATTGTATTCTAAATTTGTTTTCAAGAGAGGACATCCCCACCTTTGCATCAATCATCATGCTGCCGAATTGCGTAAAAGTTTCCCCTGTTTACACTTTGCCTATCCGCTCATCTCTGGCAACCTACACGTGAACCGGCTATTTTAAGCTCTTAGTTAGCGGAGCTGTTAATCGCGAGCACGGCTCCGTGCGAGTTTTAATGAGCTGCGTCAGCAACTTATTTCACTCAAGGCAGCAAAACAAACCGGTGAGCAGTCAGGTTTTGAGCAAACGTGAAGTCATTCTACGCAGAAGGGGAAAGTAACTGGCGGCAAGGTCATCTTTAAACAATGAAAGTGCAGAGCTACCATCTGTTGTGGTTTCAACGGACTGATGGCAAGGATGATTGCAGGTCGCAAAACAATTGCTAAAATGCGACGCAGGTGGTTTCTCCTGGCTCCGTTACCTCTTCTTTCATGCCAGTCTCTAACAGCATCATGACACAGGCCTCTATGGGCAGGGCGATCTCCCTCCCACTCCTTTTCAGATGCTCATCCAGCGCCGTGCCAAAGGCGGGCTTCTCAATCCACGAATCTGAACACAAAATGTGAAATTCCACATGAGATGTACTGTAAACACGTTTGACATCCCGATTCCATCACTACCGTTTCTGATCTAAAGACGCATAAAACGACGATATCCGACATTCGACTGTCACATTGGTGTGGACTGGAATTGGTCGAGGCAGCAGATTTGTGGGGTCAACAGTTTAGGTGAAATACGATGTCAGCAGGACTGATTGTACACATCTTTTGTGTTTACGATTGTGTCAGATATTGTGCAATGGAGAGAGGCTGTTGCGGGTGCAATGTGTATGGATTGAGTAGCAAACGTAATGAGGTCTCATATTGCGACACACTTTGTGTAAACATTTTAAAAAATAATATACATTTAAATAAAACAAAAAAATTACTTTTTAATTGTATATAACAATTTTAATTAAAAAATGTTCTTATATTTTCATGTTACATTTTATGCTTGCTTTACCTGAATAAAAAAATAAAAATAGATTTTTTAATTTTGTAAAAAAAAAAAATATATATATATATATTTTACATTTAAATAAAAAAACACATTTTTAATTTTATATAAAAAATTAAATTAAAAAACTATTTTGTTACATTGAGAACGTTTGCTTGGCTTTACCTTAATAAAAAAAGAAATATATATTTTTTATTTTTTGTAAAAATAAAAATCTTTTACACTTCAATAAAAAAAAATACATTTTTTAAATTTAAGATAAAAATTACATTTAAAAAATATTCTTTTATTTCATATTATTTATTATTTATATTATTGTAAAAGTAAAAAATATATATTTTACATTTAAATTAAAAAAATATATTTTTAAAATTTTATATTAAAAATTTAATTAAAAATGTTCTATTTCATGTCACATTGCTTGCCACATACTTGCTTTACCTTAATAAAAAAAAATATATTTTTTTTTTTGTAAAAAAAACAAAAACATTTACATTAAAAATATTTACTTGTATATAAATAGTTTTTTTAAATTTTATATTAAAAAAAAAAAAAGTTTTTATTTCATGTTACATTGAGAACATGTGTTTCGCCATATGCTTGCTTTTACCTTGCTGAGCCTGGATGGTTGGCAAGACACTCTCCAGTAAAGTGAGAGATTTTCGATGGTATTCCGCCTGAGCTTCGAGAAGCTACAGGAAGAGAAAAGAAGAAGAGAAAATGATGAAGGCTGCAGAATGAGACTAACCAAACAGGAAAGCGAGGCCGGTCTGCGCCGTGCTTTTGAAGTGACACGACAGCTGCGGGCATTCCCACGGAATCCATGGCAAACACTTTTTTTTTTTTTTTTTGCTCGTCGAGCGTGTTGACTCACTGAACTCACCGTTAAGAAATAGCAGGCATAGTCTCCTTCTTTTGAGAAGAAACTGTACATGTCTGCGGCAAGTTGGTCCTGGGAGGACAAACACAGGGTACTAGTTATTAAATATTTTAAGTGACACTTGGTTTGGTGGGCAGTAAACGTGACCATGTGAGTCATAAATACTCCAGTGGGAGAAAATGACGAGGGGGAAACACAAGGTTCTTCCTGAGCAAGAAAACCTGACATGCGTCCTGCAGCAGAGCGACGCTAAAACGCGCCAATGACCAGCTTGCTCCAGACACGTGCGCGGGAGCTGACGGGGCATTTTGAGACATCCGCGTGCGTCAGCAAACTGGGTCGGACGGCCCAAAAGGTCTTGGAATGTTCACTCGCTTGCTGTAATAACTTTTTCGCACTTGAAATGTTTGGCCAGGCCCACGCAGGCTATAAAAGATCGGCGGCCTGCATATTCGTTTAAAAGTCACCTGATCCACCAGTATACAAGGGGTCAACAAGTTGCTATTAGAGACACTTCCATAGCTGTATGAGAGTTCAAAACATTGAAGCGGCTCGTTTCCGCACCTTGCAAACTTCCACTTTGTTCATGGCCTCGTCCAGCTCCTCCTTGAGAAGGTCGGCCTTGGCTGTCAGTGCTTGAGTGTTTGTTCCTGAGATTATTGACTTGGTCGCCTGCAACCATCTGTTTGGACACAAATACGCACACACGGCATCAGATTGTCTCTATGACACCACAATGTCAACTTTTCATATCCACAGCTAGCAAAGACAAGTAGTTTAATATTTATCTACTAAAGGAAAACCTGACATTTAACTAATTCACTGACAGTATAGTAAAAATGGATTTTGGACGTCTTTATCCGTCAATGGCAGTGAATGTCAACCACTATGAAAACTATGATTTTAACCTGATTAACTAATGCCTTGCCCTTGATCATTGTACAGATAAGTAAGTACAAAACAGGGATGAAAGACACCTAGCTCTGGCAGAATCGTAGTCCAGCACCAATTTGGCCAACTGCTTCCTCTGTTTCAGAATGTTGGGAATGTCCACCTACAACAAACCAAAAACAACACAATATTTCTTTTCTTGACTGTCAATGGAGAATCCTAATATTTTTTGTTGCCGTTTTAAACAGGTGTTCGGTTTCTGACCTCTGCGATTTGGCTGAGAGGATCCAGGACGTCTTTCTCTATCTGCAGCTCGTGCTGCATCAGTTCAGATGCCAGACGACTTTCTGCGTCCCCGCACACTTCCATCATCTTCCTGTCAACGCATATCGGTATCGTGAACCGATTTTGTATTTGCATTTTCGTGAAATAGTTGAGAAAGATGAGGTGATGCTCTCTCTTCCTCATTATTACCAGACAAAACATGTGACTGCTGACTACTTTCAGAACCGTGAAAAGATGTTTACATCCCGTTTTGTGTGAATTTCACTTGACCACTTTTGAACGAGCACATGCTTCATTGAAGACGTTTAAAGCCCCATTGTGTGAAAACGAGATTAACGTGTGACCTCGTCATCCACACTGGCCTGCACGTTTAACAGTCGCCACTGAGGAGGACAAGATTATCTGACGCGTCAATCATTGAGTAACTCACCCTATTAAAGAGTCTTCACCCAGCTGGTTTCCACCTTCCACCATAGCCTGGGACAACGCCGTCAGGGGAAGCTTTTTCTGTGGCGGATATGGTTGTGTGGAAGACAAACGGATGCAAACAATGATTAGTCACAAAGCGAGGCACTTAAAAAAAAAAAAAAAAAGCAGCAGCCCGTATTTCTTATTCAAAAGCGTGAGGTTGTAGGCCAATGGAAACGTCATCAAGACTTTCCATTGAGCGAGCAAGAGGCGCATTCACAAAGTCAGGAAGAGGAAGTGAGCTTTTCTGAGAAGAGAAGTTAAATGGGATACAAGAGGCAACCAGGTGAATCTATAAAATGCAGTGTTTATTCCAAGCACCTTTTAAAACAGGCAAGTTGTACAAAACGCTCCCAAACCTAATCTAATGAGGAAAATACGACCCAAACAGTCATGCGAAGATTCTAGTGAAAGTGAAGAGCTAAAGAGATGTAATGGAACAAGTGGTTTGGAACAGGCCAAGGAGGTGGAATATTTCTTTTCTTTTTTTTACCTGACCATTTCCTGTATAGAGGCGTGGTACGGACTGTAGTGCATGTTGAGTTGTGTGGGGCAGAAAATACAGAACACATCACGTCGACTGGGATATTTCAAAGTCAGATGCAATGAAAATTGTGAGCTGGTGAGCTATTTTTTAGAACAGTCGAGGGCTACTCATGTGGACCTTGGGTGCTACCTGGTAATAATGGGCACCATGCTGGTGACCCCTGGGTTAGACCATAAGTGGACTCACATGTCGTTTCTCTGCATCGGCGCCAATGTGTCCCTGTAGACACGAGACCATCTTCTTGTGCGTGTTGTGCGACACCACGCGCACCAACTCCATCCGCCGCTCAATCTGTTCAACAAGATGGAGATGTGGATTTATTTCAGTCAGCATAACTCTCAAATCAAGCAGTCTCGAAAACATGTCAACAAAAAGGAATTTAGAGCTGATTTGAGCTGCTCCAACTCTACAGAAAAAAAAAAAAATCATTCAATATATTGCAAATATTACATACTGTATGACGTCATTTATATATATATATCATGTAAATAATATAGGTCCCAGAATTCACCCTTGCGGAACTCCACATATAATTTACTTGAATAAAATCTTGGAATTAATGTAAAATCATCAAACAGAAAATATAATTTTATAATTTAGACTGTTCTTCAACAAGTACCAAACAAGTAAATCAGAAAGTAAACTACCTACAGTATAGTCCATGTTTATTCATCTTCCCGCGAGGGCTGCTCGATTATGAAGAAAATATTAATCACAATTAATTTGGTAATAATTGCAATCATGATTAGGATAATTATTATTTTTGGTACAAAACAAGAAAATGTTTAAATTAAATGTAAAAAATGTTAAGATAAATAAATTTATTTGAAACACTATAATTTTGTGAGTTCCTTTATTATTATTATTATTATTATTTTGGTACAAAACAAGAAAATGCTTCAATTAAACGTAAAAAATATTAAGACAAACACCAAACACATTTATTTAAAACACTACAATTTTGCAAGTTCCTTTATTATTATTATTATTATTATTATTATTATTATGGTACGAAACAAGAAAATGTTTAAATTAAATGTAAAAAATATTAAGACAAAAAAATTTATTTGAAAAACTAATTTTGCAAGGTCCTTTATTATTATTATTAATATTACTATTATTATTATTATTATTATTATTATTATTATGGTACAAAACAAGAAAATGTTTCAATTAAACATAAAAAATATTAAGACAAATACATTTGAAACACTATAATTTTTCAAGTTCCTTTTGGACCAAACATGATTTATTAAATTAGTCATTTTAAAATAAATAAAAAAAAGGTGCAAATATCTAAATTTAAACAACTCAAAATTAGTATTAATACTCTTTTATTTTTGTTTACAATTATGCTGATTTTGTAATTGTGGAATGAAATAATTGAAATTGTAATTGAATTTCGATTAATTGCTACTTCCTGCCAGTGACTCCAAGTTTGGCTGCACACTGAGTTAACTGAGTTATTATTATTATGATTTTTAGGCTTTAATGAATTTAAATTCATATCCACAGTAGAGGCTTTAATGTTGTCAGCCCTAGTTAGTTATTATTAACTTTAGCACTGTTAACGCACAACCATAAAGAAACAACAGTTTACAGATGGTTAATGAGGTTTGAGTTCTGAGCATAGGTTTGATTTGCATCTGCCTTGAGGGGAGTTCAGAGTTCAACCGTGATTGATAGGCCCGGTCCCGCGGAGCAACGCTGGAATGTTATCTTTCAAGCGCATGGGTCATCGGAAGTGCTTCCATAGCAACGGTCACTGTTCTGTGAACGGGGCCGAGGCGTTTCATTAGTGTTAAAAAGGCGTTGGGGTGACACAGGCTTGCTCCTGTCTGCAGCCCGGCCACACAGATCCACTCTGTTTGAGATATAATACTGTCATTGATTAGCTGGTCAATGATGGGAGTCACGGCTATTTTGGCCGGCGGCCAAGTGAAGCTGTGCACTGTCCTTGTGATGCCAGGTGCTTGACTGGGACGGCCAGTGTCAACAATGTGCTTTTTTTCACAAGAGGATATGGAAAACGCTTTGCAAGTTGACTCCTTTATCTCATAAAACGCAGCGAGTCACCAAAGGAAGACAGTCGCGTTAAAAACAATGTTCCATGAGAACATCGGTGGTCTGGAGGGCAAGCGGAGCACAAATGCAAAAAAAAAGGGAGGATCAACCAAATACCGGACAATTGTGTTCCAAAAACAGAACAAGAGTCGGAATTCCACAGCAGATATCCGCCTCCGTGAGCGGTCTCCCGCTGTTCTCGCGCTCTTACGTCACTCGTGACCCGTGGTGGCCCCCGGCATTCCCACAACAGCTGGGTCGAATACAAACTCAAAACACAAGATCTATATAGCCTAACGTTGCTCAGACTGAGCCCAGTTCGTACTTGGCACGAAAACACGAAGGGGATTCCCTTTCCGCCGCATTCGGAGGAGGAAAAAATGACAACAGTATGTATTGGAAGTGTTTTGCTTCACGAGGAAATGGTTTCCTTTCAAAACAGGATACAGAACACCATAGCATCATTTCTGTTAATACGCCTCGAAGGGTACCAGCGGGGTGTGTTTCACCAGTTGTGACAAGTTTAACGGTGGGGGGACAATCCCATGACGTACTACAGGCCAGGGAATCCCAGACTTTGAGACAAAAGACAAAAAGGGTGCCTGTCCTGTTGCCTGTATTTGTTTATTGGTTTCCAAGAGAAAGGTGTGGACATGTGAACATGACTCACTCAGGAAGATTTTAAATGTCAACTCTAATTTGTTTGTGCCAGACAAGTGCAGCAGAGGTTGGTCGCTAACCTACCGGGCTGTTGTCAAATTTTAACGGAACACAATATAGCGAGCATATTGTGAAAGGGGCTCCTTGTTCATTCCACGGCATTTCTGCGGTCTCCTAACTGTGGTCAAGTTGCTATTAAAGAGGAATAGCAAGGAATAGCAGCTCAGTGGGAGATCTGGGTAACAGAAAGACGGTTGGCCAGAACACTACCGTATATATATCATTTCGAAAAGCCAAGACGAGTGCATTTATTAAACAAGTAGAAATTTAAAACCTACATCTGAATTGATGGAGAAATCTTTCCATCCTTTTTCCAGTGCCTATTCCAGATGATGATTTGGTGCATGGGATGAACTACATCCTGGAATGGACATTAGTCAATTGTAGGGTGAAACAATGAGAGGGAAATGAATCCATGCAAGATGAAAATCAAGAATGTTAACCACTGAATTTCTAATGGTCACACTGCGCTACAGTCGTTTGGTGTTCCACAGGGTTCAATTCTGGGGCCTCTGCTGTTTTCATTGTATCTGCTGCCCCTGTGTTCCATCGTTAGAAAACCTTGTATTTTCCTCCACTGCTATGCGGATGACTGTCGGATCTATGTCCCACTTAGCAAAAAAAAATGACGCTTTATCATTGAGGACATATTTGTTCAGCCTGGAGGAAATCAAGATGAGTTGAAATAGGAATAGAAATAGTGGATGACGCTGAGCAATGTGATTGGCTGCTTCATGGTCACTTCGCTATTCGCTTCTTTCATTAATTCCAAAAAGATTTGCGTTTCGCCGTCCCCACCAAACATAACTTACTTTATCGTCTGAATATTGCTTTGGGACTACAAACGTACGTGTGACGTAATAGCCGGTCAAAACGTGCAACGTGTATCCGGTCTTGCCAGCGGTTATTCGCAAAACCTGTTTGTATAACCAAAATTTGCATTTTCCTTTTTCGATACGCTTCAAAATCCACCCCCTCTTAGCGTAAGAACCTTTTTTTTGCGAATTTTGGGCCCTCTTTTTCGAATTTCTAGCATTTTCATTTAGTTTTATTTTCGTATTTGGCACAATGTATGTCAAAAACTGAGAAATTTAGCTGTGTTTGGAATTGGAACAATCACGTGATTGTTAGTGCCCAATGCTGCTCGGGATGCTATCAGAGCAAAGATCCCATTAAGTGAGTCTAAAGACTCTGTGGCGGCTTCCAAAAGAGGCAAAGCAGTCTTAGAGGAGCAGTGAAAGTCAAATTGTCAGACATCATAAAATACACCCACTTCCTTCCTTTGCCTCAAGGGTCCTGTACTCACATTTTGTTCATCTTTCACCCAGTCACATCCATGAAGCACTTTTGTATGTATAGAGGCAAACATGTTTGTGTCTCACAAAACAAAGTGTGCATTACTGTACTGTGAGTCTTGCGTTCGCAAAGCCAAACCAAAGGCACTTTGTTTTATTTGCATCTACGACAACACCCAGTTGCAGACAAAGAAGCTTCATCGCTGGAATGCCTTTACTGAGCGGCCACGATTTAGCGTCAACCACACCTGCTTCCTCAAGATAGCTACAAAGGCTGGAAGAACAACTGAACCAGAGGTGTCGACTTGCCGAAAGAAGTTACGCGGTACAGACCACATGGCTCAGTCTTCATTGTTATTGTGGAAGTGCTTCACAACTGTCAGTCAACAGTTCTTAGAATCTTCAGATCAAGTGGCCAGTTTAGTAGTTATAACCATGTTACTACTGCTGGGAAAAAAAAACAAAAAAACATTTATGTGTGGCCAACACCCAACAGATGCAGCCTTTCCCTGGATGAGGTAAGAATTGGTCACAACTCTCCAAACTCAGATTAATGGTTTACCTGTAAAAGGTCATCGCTGAGAACTTCTGTTTTCTCCGCTCTGTGGATGAGAAAGAAAAACAAAGGAGGCGATTAGTACTGACTGACAGATAAGGACAGGAGACAGTAGTAGCCATACTGTTCATTCAGTTTACATATTTTGAAAACGTGTAGGGAGTGAACCACGCGGCAGAAATACCGGTCTGCGCGCCGGACTTGAACTCCATGAGAACACGATCCGGTACAAGCAATCTCAAAAGGCTACACGAGTCCAGATCAAGACAAACAAACTGCGTATTTTAAGTAGTCATTTAATAATACACAAACGGAGAAAGCATTGGCACAGGTTCAAACAGTGGAGCTCAAACGGGGAGTCGCTTCGGCTTCCAGTTAGTATGTGATGACTCACGCATGCGGAGCAACAACACAGCAGTGCCTTGCCCGAGCCTATTATTAGTGGACTAATAGTCGGGCCCGGTGAGGTCAGACAGATTAAATTCACTTAAAGGGAGCGGGTACACGAGGAACTAATTCTTGCTTATCAACGCCTTCACCTTAGCCGATTGCGACTGGTTGGACCGATTGTAACCGATCAAGATGAGCGTAATCTCGTTGTAGTATAATGCTAAGAAGAATTGATCACGAATCACATGTGAAGGCGCAAATACCGATGCTGAAGATGAAGCAATTCACTTCGCAGTAAATCCTGTCTGTTCTCTTATGCTTGGATGGGTTTTCTCCAGGTACTCAGTAGGGATGTAACGATATCCAAACATCACGATACGATAATTATCACGATATTGTGGGGGCGTTGGAGATTTAAAAAATATCACAATATTGTAAAAAAAAAAAAAAAAAAAAAAAGAGAGCTCATACTAAAAATAATAATAATATTGTGCTTTTGTACATATCAGCAATGCCACCTACAATCTCTAATAACAATATTGAGGCACTTACTTGGGAATGCAAGCACACATTGATCGCTTCACAAGCAAATTAGTTTCCCCCTCATCGGACAATTAGAATAGATTTTAAACATAGAAGGCCAAAACATCCCTAATGAAAATTACATTGCACTAATAAACTAGCCACTAGAGGGTGCGAGAACTGCACAAGTGGAAATCAACCCGACTTTTTAAACAGATGTGTTCATTTCAAATATTGTGAACATGACGATGACGATATTGTGGCAGTTTTAATATCACGATATCACGATATTGCCCTCATTGTGACATCCCTAGTACTCAGGCTTCCTCTCACATCCCAAAACATTCCATAGGTGTGAATATAAGTGGGAATGCTTGTTTGTGTCTGTACATGCCCTGCAACTGGCTGGCTAACAGTCGAAGCCGTACCCCGCCGCTTGTCCAAATTCCACTGGGATAGGCTCCAGCTACCCGCAACACTAATGAGGGCAGGCGATACGGAAAATGGATCGATGTCTGCAGTGATTGGACAAAAAGTTATGGCTGCCGGGTCACTCTCCCTCAACACGACGAAGCAGGTAAGGCTGCTGACTCAAGCAAACCTGACAAGTCTCTAGCTACAATTTGGGTCACGGGAGTTTCAATGAAGTCTCCCTCACAGACTCCATGAACTGTAGTAACCTCATCAGAGCGGAGAACAGCTGCTTTCCATTACGAACGTGGAGGCAGCGAGCAGACAAGAACAGCGAGACTGACACAGACGGAGGGGATAGTTTGGGGGTTCCATGGAAAGAAACACAAATGCTGAAGTTGGGGATTGCGAGGGGGGTGACAGACGGTGAAGTAATGTAAAGCCAATGCATGGAAAAAACGTTTTTTTCAGTTGGTGAGGTAACACATGCAGAGCAGAATAATGCACAGAAACACCACACAACACTTCAAGATCAATGTGGAACAAAAAAAAAAATGCAAAGCACACATATTACAGAGTGGGACTCTGATTCTGAAGCCACAGTTTCGGATTCCATGTTCTGGTGTACAACATTCAGACAAGGCATTTGTGTGGTTTGGTTCAAATACTAATTGATGTAGTCATCAAACATGCTAAGCCTGTAACCCTACATTCGCAACTTATGATTTGCAAGGTAATCAAGCAAACGTGGACTGTGCCTTTTGATGTATTCCGGAAAAACATTAATACAGATTTGCTGCTCCTGCAAGCAATATTTCCCACCAATGACGAGTTCCTGAACTCATTTGCTCCCAATAACGTATAAATACGTTTTTTATGTTCTAAGTGTCCCAAAGACGTATTTATTTTTATTTTTTATGCTAGTTCATACAGAAGGCTTTGATGCAGCCTCTCAACTGCAAAGAACGGTTGCAGAAATGGTAGTTATTACACAAACGGCCAGCAGGTGGCAGCAGGGCAAAGGAGATCAACCAGGGCCATGTAGAAAAAAAGCGAAATTACTTACAATTTTAAATAGATTTGTGAAAACTGATGAAACTTAGCTCTCTTCTAATACTAATTGCTACAAAACGGAAACAGAAACATACTTTTTTTTTCTGATGAAAGAAGAGACTTTAATCTTTCTTTTGATAGGTTCCATGTTTTTATAGCAATGGAACACAATATTCTGTGGGCCTTGCAAAATCTGTCAAAATCCAGTAAAACAGCCGGGAGCGAACGGGATTGCTTCTGTGGAAATGGCGGCGAGTGAATGAGTTAAACACACCGATGCGCATCGGTTTCCACTTCACAGACGCATCAAAACAACAAAAGGGAAACGAAGAGTGGCACATTACTCAATATGGCATTTCCGAATGATCGCCCTACCGACCGACTGCCAGTTGGGAATGGTAACCAATGGCGACCGACGATCAAAGTGGAAGTCGTAGAGTAAGAGAATACCGCCACCGGAAGCACAATAGAGCGCCTGTTAGCAGACACTCCACACAATCGGCGGGCTTAGGAGTAGGGAGGGTCTTTCTGTTTGCAACAGTTGGCAGCTTGAGGCGCACAGTAATGGATACTGGACCCGGATGAAAGGAACTGGGAGAATAATTGAGTGGCTCGGGCCATATAGTTTCTTCTAAATGGCATCTGATTGTTTGAGCTATCCATCGAGCACTCGACCTGTGCCATCGTGCAGGGCGTAAAAACAATGCTAATTGTTGTTGTTGCTTGGGTCGATGAAACAGTTCACTTGACTTCACATTCTAATTCATCTACGATAGGAATAGAGAAATGGGTTTCAATTTAAAAACAACAACAACAACAACAACAACACACATTTTAGACAGAACTCATTCTCCCACTCACATCTGAGTTCCTGATTTAGAGTGAATGAAAGAATCACAATTACTGTTAGCAACAATCCAGAATTTCCTTAACCATTAATAAAAAAAAACTAAATAACACATTACATTACTCTCTGTTCACACATAAAATATAGAATTACTGCCCATTTAAAACTTCAAACAATGCATCAAGGTAATTTTTCAGTCTCGCCCATCACACCTGGATGAAAACCAAACTTTTTGTGGCTAAAACACAAAGCCGCCTCATTTTGCTTGTCAACAGCTGACACGCCTAATTGTCCCCAGGGCAGAGTCTCTGAAAACACCCCATTTGCTCGTCATTCAAATGTGACATTCGCTTTCATCGGGAGCAAAGCGCCCATCTGACACTGAATCGTTTCAGACTGAATAATGTGCAGCGAGCTGCAGCATCAGAGACGATTATACAGAACAACTGTTTAGAATGTGAGTATGGAATTGTGAGAAGAGTGTTGTGCTGATTAATTGAATGATGTTCCCCAAATGCGATCCATGTGATACAGCAATTACACTCATGTATGTTTGAAACCATAGGTAATGTCGAAAGGGAGATAACCTTAATTAAATCCATATAAGCAGGAAGTAAAAAAAAATATTGCCGATAAGATGTTCTATGCACTAGTCTAAATAATTTTGGTGAATAATGTGTGAGTGGAATATGAGTTCAGCAGCAAAATCCAGCAGCTTTTATCAATATCAGAAGGCGGCCATTTTATCACTTGCTGCCGAGTGAAAATGACATCACAGTTGCGCAGTTCTCAGGTAACGACCAATCAAAGCTCGAGTTTCAGAAAACAGCTGAGCTGTGATTGGTCGTTGCCTGAGCCCTGAGAAACTGTGATGTCATCTTCAGTGGACACCCCAAGTTATAACTACCATATTTTCACGACTATAAGGCGCACCTAAAAGCCTTCACTTTTTTCAAAAGCTGACCATGCGCCTTATATATGGATCAATACTGAGCCGCAACAGGTCTTGCTGTCAAGACGGTATTCGTTGACCCTGCACGATCGGTGACGCGCATCCGCAGAAGATCCCGCCATCTTGGATCGCTAGCTAATACGAATACTTTACCTGAGAGGAAATACTAAAACAGCTGTTTATTCATTTTGGGAGTGAATGGAGTTGTCAGAAAGTTGGTTTGTAATCTATTAATATAGTTTGACTGACCGATCTGACTGTTTTGTTGACATTCCCTTTAGCGCAGCACCATCTAATGTATGCATAACGTAACCCCAGCCTCTACTGTAGCGCCTCATATATGGAAAAAGTTTTAAAATATGTCATTCATTGAAGGTGAGCCTTATAATGCGGTACATTTAAAAGACAAAGACCAAAACAACCATCTAAATCCATGTGAGCCAAAAAGATTTCTCATAGTTTCACCTCACTGCAGCGCCAAATAAGGTCATGTTTTACTAGCAGACCTGCCGTGTCTCAGGTTCCCTTTCACCGGACTTTACACCTTTACGTCCCGTGACTAGATCCTAAATGGCAGACGTTCTATACATACGTAGGCCCACTCAGATAAACACAGATGTACCGTATGAAGCCATAGACTGCCATCTAACCACACTCCGTGTCTGGGGGGGGACAAGCTGCTTGGCTCCACTTAAGTTTCACTCCATGCATCAATCTTGCCAGCTCTGCGTCTCTCACTAGAAAGCAGCAGACCGTCTCTGGGAGACAGTTTCCTGTTTGCAAAAGGAGCAGAAGGGGGAGATTTCCTCTCCGAGGCCGCATGCTGGACATAGCATTCTGCCTTCGCACAATCACAGGAACCCAGGAGGCGGCCGAGACGGCCTCGCCGCTCCTTGCAGACACGGATATCCAAGCGGGCACCACCTTCACCCCCGAAGGTTTTGCTCCGTGCTTGCCTTGATCCAAAAACACTGACATACCAAACACTTGGAGCCAAGGAAGGAAGACTACTCATGCATGAATGTAACAGGCATGCATGCGCATGTCTGCTTTCCACATCGCGATCCTTTCAGCTTTAACTTACTGTATGAAGGAATATTACGAGTATAGCAGCTGCAGAAGGCTCTTAAAGGTACTTAGCGAACATTATAGGCATGCTCCTTAGGTGCTGCGTGTCCATAAAAGACAGTGCAAGAGGGCAAACAACGTATGCGTCCGTTTTACAATCGAAACGTGTCAGCAGACGTAACGCGTTAAGTTATTCTCTTGACCATATATGTCATAAAAAGCTGGGGTGTAAGCCGTATGCCTACAAAGCATTGAATCACTTGCACATTAGATTTAACGTAGAATTTGCAGGCATGTGTGATTATGTTGATTATAAGGTATGTGATAACAGAGAGACCAATTATTGCCGCTAATATTCATTTTGACCGATATCCGTACAGCCTTTAAATAAAAAATAAAAATAAACAAATAAATAATATGATGTCCGAAAAAAATAATTTAATAAATAAATAAATTTTCTTTTCTTTCTTTTATTTTTTTAATTACAACAAAGATATGTTAAAGTTTAAAATTTCACTTATTTTGACATTTTTGGGGACAAAATAGCTGCTGTAGAAAACTACTTGTTTACATTTTCCACTTTTTTAAGACATACTGGTTATATGACCCTGGGAGCTCTGTGAACTTTTTTTTTTTTTTTTTTTTTAAATAAAGTTGTCTATTGCTTAAGATGAAAAACGATAAAAATAAATCAACATTTTGCAAATCTGAAAAGTTGGTCAGTAAATTCTAAGACATTTTCACAGTTATGAATTTTAAATCGGATTTTGATATATTTTGAGGCCAATATATTTTCCCTTTTACTGAAAATGAATATTGACTCCAAATATTGATTATCAGCCTCATTGACGGTATTGGCCCTAAAAAAACAACAACAACAACAGAAATATAGTAAATGTTGTCTGGGTTTACACTGTAATTAGCTTCCTATTAGTTGAAGAAATGGTGAAAACTCATTTTGTTTTATATGTATATTCAACCTTTATGAAAAGTAATTCTTCTGACTTCCTTGTTAATGTCAAGCAACTAGACGAGGTTGTAATCGACCTTTTATCCAAAGTCAGCTAAAATAGGCTCCAACTCCCCTCGATTCTAAAAAGTATCATTCTTAGAACTATTACCACCTTAATTGCACCACAAATCAGCCAGAAAGTTATTAATTAATGTGTGATGTACCTGTTCATACAGGTGGGACAACCTTCAAAATATAGCACAAGGTGGAACGAAAATTGGACAATTCATTAGGTACATCATCCTGCTGTTGCACCAATCCAGATGGTACCAGCACTCACTTGTTGACTCCGAGATACTGTAAAAAAAATAATAATAATCTCCACTGCGTTTAAACTAATCTTGCAACACGCAAATTTGATAACCCCGCTCGTTTCCATTCATGTGATACTCATTTCACAGCCCCATATATCAAGACTTGACTTCTGAAAGAAAATATACAGTGTGAAGAAGTAAGTAGAAAGAAAACATCATATAAAGTCAAATTCAGAGTCATAATTTATTCTGTTAAAGAATAAATAACGCATAGTGTGATACTTGCCTGCCAACTGTTTGATTGGCGAGCTGCTTCATGCGATTAAACTGCTTCTTCATTTTTGGTTCCGCTCCAGTCGATTCCTCCGAAAGTTCACACTTGGAAAAAAAAAATGTTGACTTTGGATTGTCATGAAGTTCGCACAGCCTCTCCCCCTTTTTCAACTTTCCCAGCTGCCGCCGTGACAGGAAAAACATGCGCGAGCCATTCGAGCCCAAAGCCAATTAACGATAGTTGGTAGCTTGCTAGCTTCTAAGTTAGCCTTTCCGAGGTGTAAATGTCTTCGGGGAGTTGCGACGGCATGGTCCACCAACTTTTGCGATATTTCCGTGCGTGGAAGTGGTTGAGGGCAAAGCCGTGGGGCAAACTTTCACCGGCTCCAGCGACCTTTCATCACTGTCCGCGGGGCCAGGACGGTCCCCGGTTGGTGTTTGCTTGCTGACACCCGCTAGCCGCCGACGAGCTAACACAGTCGGGAGTCGAGTAAATCCGTCAAAGCGCTTTCTCCCAGTTCACGGGAGAGAGTGAACTCCCGCTCCGAGCGGGAAGGGAGAGAGAGAGAGAGCGAGAGAGAGAGAGCGCGAGAGCGGAAGTTACGTCATTGTATTGTCATGGTATTCCTTTTTTTTTATTTTTTTTTTACTTGGTATGTTCCCCACATTTTTGCCAGTCAGCTACTCACAATTTCAAAGACATTTGATACTTTTTCATTCATTTCTTTTTCCCAAATGCTATATTCATTACGATACCGTGCTTAGACTATATGGGCGCTGCATTGAACGTGTTATTATTTTTTTTTTGGGGGGGGGGGGATTGATTTCCACTTTAAGAGAAAGACAACAAAAACAATAACAACAAAATGAAAACAAAAAAGGAGAAAAAACGGCACGTGACCAGCATGGCCTGAATGCAAATCAAGCCCATTTTACAGAAAAAAAAATCCAATAAAAAATAAAAATACTTTTTTTTTCTTTTTTTAAGGGATGAAAAGAAACACCGCAAATAAAACAAAAATTATATTACGACTGGAAAAGGGTGGACACAACACCAAACTCCTTGGAGAAAACACACATTTTTAACAAATACATGAACTTTTGTGGGCATATACCACAAGGAAATGAGAATTTTCGGCCATCTCTGTCGTCCGCCACCTCTTCTCACTTGTTCGGCTTTGACGAGCGGTTCAGAATGCGGCCCGAAACCTCAAAGCACCGTATTTGATTCCCCCAACAGTAGGTTGGGGCTCCTGCCTGCCTGACTGCCTTCAAATGGCGCACGCCTCCATCTTGTGGACACATTTGGTATTGCTCGCTCTGCCGATTTCAATATATATATATATATATATATATATATATATATATATATATATATATATATATATATATATATATATATATATATATATATATATATATATAAAATTCACGATTTTTTTTTTTTTTTTTTTACAATAAAATCCTCACATTCAAGAGATATTATGAATTACCTAGAAAGTATTATACAAATACGTATATATTAATTTAGGCCTACCTTACCTTTACATTCCAACAAATAACTGGTTACTTGTTACTTATGAGGAGAAAAATTATGAACATGACATAATTTCCGTGCCAATAATGCTTGATTCAATTTTGGAATTTTAAGTTTCTATTTCGTAATGTTAAAATTACAACTTAATAAAAATTCAAGATCCCCCAACTGTTTTAAATATATGGAATAAAATCCCAGAGTGACACTGGACTTTTCATACATTCCTTAAGCCATTTTATTTTAAAGGTTGAATTAAAATGAGAAAAAAAAATCTAATAGTTCCAATCCTCCCTCAGTTGTCTTTAAATAATTTATTTTTTTAAGATGGTGACGCTTGTTTTTCCAAACAAAATGAACAAATTGTTAATATTTTTTAGAGAGCGGTAATGTACTTTATAGCTGCTTACCAACCGTCAATAAATACCATAGAAGAAGAAATATCCGCGTATTATTTCCGGTCCAAACGTCACCGTTATAGCTAGCTAGCTAGCTAGCTAGCCATCCGCGAGTATGATTCTAAACGAATTCTACTTTGAATTGTAATTAAATGCCATCTATTTTGATTACTGTCGCGGTGATCACTTTATTCTATTAACCGAGTAAGCTCTTGGTGGATTTACATGTAGTTGTAATTATCCTTGTCTTGTGTAATAAGCTAGCGTCATTAGCCTGTCGGCTATCACCCTGCAGGGGAATAAAGAGTGCAATGGTAGAGTCGACGTTTAAATTCCTTAAACGTCGCATTTAGGATCGTTCATGGCAACTCGGCACCCATTCACAGACACGGACACTTCCGATGAAGCCGTGAGGGCGACGTGCGACGATGCCACGGCGTGCAAAAGGTGAAGTTTGTGTTCGGTTTCCTGCAATGGTGTCTGTTGAGTTCCTAAATGTCTCCGTTGTTTGCTCAAGGTTTAATGATGTGCGTTTTCTAGATTTGCCATTAGTAAAGGCTACTGGAAAGACCCTTACATCCAGTATTTTGTGAGATCTGTTGGTGAGCGGAAGGCACCTGAAATCAATAGAGGTAAAACAGTGTTGCCATGATCAAGGACTATCACGTTGTATCTAGCTTGTGTGTTTATTAGACTGTTTTTGTTCAGGTTATTATGGCCGTGTTAAAGGTGTCAACCATCTGCTTGATGCATTCATAAGGAAAACAGGACGTGACTGTCAAGTAATCAACCTCGGTGCCGGGCTGGACACCACCTTCTGGAGACTTAAGGTCTGTTTGATAGCCGTTAATTGGAAATTGATCATAATCATCATCTGCAACAATCTTGCGATCATTATGTGTTTGTAACAGGATGAAGACCTCTTGCCCAAGAAGTACTTTGAAGTTGACTTTCCTACTGTTGTGGCCAGGAAAATACATTATATAAAGTAAGATTACCAGGTAGTTTTGCTGATATTTTCATCGTTATCTAGGGCTGCTCGATTAGGGGGAAAAAAAATAATAACCACGATTATTTTGGCAATAATTGAAACCACGATTATTCTATTTTTTTTTTTTTTGCGACAAAACAAGACATTTATATAAAAATATTAAGACCAATAAAAAAAAATATATATAAACACTATAAGTATGTAAGTTCCTTTTGGACCAAATATAATTTATAATAATATTATGATAATTATATTTATAAATTATTATATTAAAATATATTATATATTAATTATATTAAAATAATATATATTTATATATTATTTATTTATGTTGGCAAAAATTTGAAGTTGGAGTGCAATATGTGCACTGTGCAGTAGGATGTGTTTTTTTTTTTTTTTTTTTTTTTGGTACTAAACAAGAAAATGATAAATATAAAAAATATTAAGTCATAACATTCTTTGAATGCTGTAATTATGCATGTTACTTTTAGATGCAACAAAATATATTTTAAAATTAAAAAAAAGTGCAAATGTATAAATTCAACACAACTCAAATTTGTATTAATCTTTTTTCTTTTTTTTTAAACGTTTATGCTGATTTTGTAATTGTGGAGTGTAATGATTGAAATTTTAATTGAATTTCCATTAATTGCACAACCCTATCGTTATCTGTGACACTGAGAATTGATTAGGATCATCATTATGGCGATGCGTGAAATTGAACATGAATTATACGATACATTTTACGATCTGATTTGAGCTTACAGCATTCTAATGTTTATTTGATTCAAGTAGGACTAAACCACACTTGTCCAAGCCGATCATCGAAACCCATTCAACCGATTGCTTGCTACTAGGTAAACAATCAACCTTTGTAAAAAAAAAAAAAAAAAAAAAAAAAGTGACATTTGACTTGGTTTCAAGAAATATTATTCATCAGTACTTTGGTGCCTTTGTTTCCTCAGACGCCCACAGCCTTGACTCGGATCGATACTGCATCATTGGCGCCGACCTCCGCGACACATCTGCTTTGGATGAAAAACTGAAGAAAGTCCATCTTAATCCAGAGTATGTGAGCATGAAATGTGGGTTTCATCTCTATCTTGAAGATGAAAATGCTCTTGCGCAACGGCGGGTGATCGCAAGCCGTTGAAATTCTTGTCTTGTTAGATTGCCGACGTTGCTGCTCTCAGAGTGCGTGCTGGTCTACATGACGCCCGCTCAGTCCGGCAATTTAGTTCACTGGGCCGCGGGCACCTTTCACACTGCCATGTTCGTCAACTACGAACAGGTAACCGCAACGTGTGGATACGTTTTCATCGAACGGAGCGGGTAGAAGTGAGCCTTGAGATCATCCGCGTGTGTCCAGGTGAACATGAGCGACCGTTTTGGCCAGGTGATGATTGAGAACTTGCAGCGGCGTCAGTGCACGCTGGCTGGTGTCGAGGTCTGCCGGTCTCTGGACTCTCAGGTAAACTTTTCAAATTAGGCCGCGAGTGTAGAACGGCTCGCAGTTTCAGAAATGGGGGAAGATAAAAAAGATTTACTCGGTAGTGTAATTGCGAGATGCGACGTTGATCGCTTCACAAGCAAATTTGGTTCCCCTTCATCTGACAATTAGCATAGATTTTAAACATAGAAGGCCAAAACATCCCTAATGAAAATTAAATTGCACTAGTAAACTAGCCACCAGAGGGTGATAGAACTGCACAAATGGAAATAAACCTTTTTTTTTTTTTAACAAATGTGTTCCTTTTCAAATATTGTGAACATGACGAGGACGATATTGTAGCAGTTTTAACTCATTTACTCCCAATAACGTATAAATATGTTGGTTTTTTTTATGTTCTTAGTGTCCCAAAGACATATATTTATACGTTTGTTTGTTTGTTTGTTTTTTTATGCTAGAGCATACAGAAGGCTTTGATGCAGCCTCTCAGCTGCAAAGAACGGTTGCAGAAATGGTAGTTATTACACAAACGGCCAGCAGGTGGCAGCAGAGCAAAGGGGATCAACCAGGGCCATTTAGAAAAAAAATTACTTACAATTTTGAATAGATTTGTGAAAACTGATGAAACTTAGCTCTCTTCTAATGCTAATTGCTGCAAAACGGAAACAGATAGAAACATACTTTTTTTTTCCTGATGAAAGAAGAGACTTTAATCTTTCTTTTGATAAGTTCCATGCTTTTATAGCAATAGAACACAATATTCTGTGGGCCTTGCAAAAATCAGTCAAAATCCAGTAAAACAGCCGAGAGCGAACGGGATTGCGAAATGTGAAAATGGCGGCGAGTGATTGAGTTAATATCAAGATATTGCCCTTATCGTTACATCCATATGCATTATAACTAAACTCGAGTCGGGATCGAACCCACACCACCCGATTTGGCAGCACAGCATTGCCAGTGAGCTAAAGTTCAAGGCCACCGAAACTACTCTGGACCAAAGTTGAACGCTTAGGAAGTTGCATAAAACGCTTGGGGTGAATTTACTCCTAACATTTCTTTCAAATTTGTTTGCAGAAGGATCGATTCCTCAGGTCTGGCTGGGATCACGCCGATGCTCTGGACATGGTGACGGTCTACAGTATGCTCCCACAGGAGGACGTGGCAAGGTAATCATGCTGCGCTTCAATGTCACAATAAATGTCTGCATCATGAGTCACAACCATGCTTCGAATTGATCTCGGTCTCATCAGACCGCAGGAAGTTTCCAGTCATCTTCCATGTGAATCATTTTCATAAGGGATGACAGCAACGCAGACCGATTTGAGTGTTCACATATTTATTGCAGAATTGAGCGACTGGAGTTCCTCGACGAGAAGGAGCTGTTGCAGCAACTCCTCCAGCACTACAGCATCTGCTGGGCCACCAAGGACAAGCTCAGCCTGGGTAACGACGCTTACGCTTCTTTCTTTATCGCCCCGGCGGGTCCTTTTACAAGCCCAGCCGTGTTCTGTTTTGTCAGGTCTGGCGCAGTTGGCGTTTTGACTGAACTTGCTCCACTTCATCATGGAAGGGCTGATTGATGAAAACTTATGGATTTATCGGTCACACGCCGCCAGCTTTGCGAATAGAAACCTCTTCACGTTTAATTTTGTAAAACTACTCATCCATGCGGGATAGTGAAGAAAAAAAATACTTTTTATGTGCCATTTCACTTTTATTTATTGAAATTACTCTCTGACACTGTACTTTTGAATTTACTTATCAAGTGTTACTTTAGGACTGAAATTTAATTAAGAATTATTTGAATGTTGTCAGATGGAATAAATTGATTTCTTTATTTTGCCTACATTTCTCTTTGTCAAAATGACACCAATAATTTTATTTCAATCAATAACGCATCAGTATGTACTTTAGTACAGGTAGAACTTCAACAAAAACAACTTCAGCATATTTTGTGCATATAGAGTTAAACATTAACTCTTTGACCGCCAAAAATGTTTGACATATTTCTAAACTCCTAACGAATCCAGCCAAAAACATTAATTTACGTTTTTTATTTCTCTCTCAATGGGCAGCGCATGTCTTGTGCAGCTCTGCCTTGTCATTAAACAAAAAAATATTGTCAGTCACCGTTGTGCAAAAAAAAATATATATATATATTTTCACAAAAAGCTCGTTTTTCCTCAATATTTTTGTATTTTCGCTTATGTCACTCAAATGACCTAATTTCAAATGGTTACTTAAGAACGGAATAAGGTAGAAACATACTGTTTTTTTTTTTCTCATGAAAGAATTGAATCCAATCTTTCATATGGTATCCACCATATTTATGTTGTCATACTGCACAATATTCTGTTTGCTTTGAAAGATGAGTGAAAATGCTCCAAATCGGCTGGCACCGTTGGGGTTTTTTGGATAACGTTTGGCAGTCAAAGAGTTAAAATAAATTAAAAAAAACCTTATAAGAAAATACATTCAAGATAGCCATTTAGGCACATCACATTGTGACCCTATTGTTGAGAAACTTTCAAGTAATTATTTTTTGTCCATACACAATAGTAAACCATATCAACAGAAAAGCACAACAATGTAGAAGAAATTGAGATGAGCAGCACTCAATGGCAATAATGGACTATATAAGTGCAGCTATCCACTAGAGGGCACTGTGGTCTGTGGAATGAAAGTAAACAATGACGGTCAGTGAATGCAAAGCGACGCTGGGAGCCACCGAAATACAATTTCTAAAATGGTTGACTTATCATATGCCCACAAGCACCTCACCAACATTTGGAATGACCAAAAGCAATCAGATTGGACGTTTCAGAAGTGCTTTGATGTAATGCTGTGCCTTTGAGCTTCTTTTTGTTTTGATCCCCCTAAAAAAAAAAACAAAAAAAAATGTTGACGACAACAACATGCCTCTTCAAGTGTCTTATGTGTCTCTTTTCGGGAGCTGTGCTATCATCATCTCTAGCGGGAGGAGTTGGAACTCGAGCGGGACCGGTGGCGACGGCGACCAAACGACCGCGACCTGCGCCGGACTGGGGAGCGTCGCCTTGGCGACCGGGTAGACCTGAAAGACAAAGGCAGAGATTTATTTATTCATTGATGTATTTATTTGAGGCGTAGCTGCGGGGTGGGTGCCTGACCCCGCCCGAGGACTGTCGCTCACCTCCTCCTCATCCGAGGCGGAGAGCGTCGCCACGTCGGCGGCGGAGGCGGCATCCTGCGGGCGGGGGACATCCTCCGGGGTGGGGCGCGCACTGTCGGAGTCAGGACGGCGATGACTGTAATTTCCTGACCGTCAATCTGTCCTGGGAAAATACAAGAAAAAAGAAACGGCCACTTCTTAGGGGGAGCATTTAAATCCCATCACACCATCGTGTACCTCCGTCCATGTGTTTGAGTGCGTTTTCCGCTTCCTCGGCGGTCTCGAATTCGATGTATGCGTAGCCCTTAGACAGATGCGGGTGAATGCGGTTCATGGGCATGTCAATCATCTTGATCTTGCCGTAGGTGGAGAAGATCTCCTGGATGTGTTCCTTCAACAACGTAAAAACACAAAACTCATGCACGCTACTTAGATAAAGGACCGAGAAGCTCTTTTATCCTTTACTGAAATCATGTCATTGCGAATAAACTTTGTGACATCATTTGTTAGTCACATATAGACAGAACAATCATTTTCAGTCATATCAATGGACAATTTAGAAAAAAACAAAAAAAAACATACAAGCAAAGTACTCTAAATACTGTTTGTGCGTTCACCTTGATGACATTTCTTGTTAGTCGACCCAGGTAGACCTTGGTGGGTTTTGGAGCGGGAGTCCTCTTTCGTCGTTCGCAAACTTCTTTCTTGACCACTTTGGACCTGGAATCGGTAAATATTCACTTTAGATGTGTTGCGGAAGAGTCAAGACACTCCCCTCAAAGTCAAAGCAGTCACGACTTGCTTGCTTTAAAATATAACAGGGAATTTCCCTACTTTGAGCTGGAGCGCCGTCTGCTCTGTCGTTGTCGTTTGGGGCTCGGCGAGGACGACGACGGCGACGAGGAAGATGAGCGGGAACTAGAAGAGCCGGAAGCGGAAGAGCTGGTGGACGAGCTGGAACTTGAACCCGAGCCGCTACTTGAACTGGGGCCGACAAGTGGGAGGAAAATAATTTTACTCACAGGTATCCATGAAGGATATCAAGATGATTTGTTGTATTTCATAACGTCCACATGAATATTTTGAAACCTGCTGCTCCCACTAGAAGCACTGCGTCGTGTTCGGCTCTTCACTCTGCCCTGATCTTTTTCAGCCCCAACGTTTGAGGCTTCAGATTTACGTTTGACTCCTTGCTTACTCTTGTCATCCTCCTTTTTGGCTGGCAAAGGTGCCCTGTTGGACAACAACATTGATTAACTCCCAATATTGAAATGGGCAAGTGCATATTTAGTTTGTCTGCATCCAGACAAAAATAAAATGCTCTGAAGTTATGTGGCACTTTCATCCTGTTTTACTTGAACATTTACAGTAGGACAGTCAAATGCATGAATCACAATCGACAGAAATATACTGATACATTTCGAATTTAATTTGCTGCAGCTAAAACATGACGACAAACGTATTTGTGACCACAAAGATGCTTTGATCAAACGTTTATATTTGTCCTAGTTGCCTACATCAGTGTTAGCAATAGCTAGGTACTTCTTATGAACTTAAACACTTCAGTCGGACTCACGGTTTTAATTGAAGACCCATTCCTTAACGTGACAGACTTGCTCTGGCTATTTTTCAACGATGAACAAACATAACACCGTTTACTTACGTGTATCGTCCTACACGCGACAATGACAGTCGCATTCTGATGACGTAGACACCAAAACCCAATCAGGAAAGAGAGCGGAAAAGCGGTATTACAAAAATGAATCCCTCCGTGATTTCTTCCAGGTATAAATACTTTCACTAACGTATTATATTATTTTTTTAAGGTAATAGACACGTAAAGAAACGTTATAAAAATGAATAATGTTTTATTATTGCTGTTGTAAACTCAATTGGAAGGGAAACTGACGCGAATTTCTCTCCTGACAGAAAAGGATGAGGTACAATCGCTCGAAAAAATGACAAAGTCACTTTCGTTTATTGGCGCCGTTATTTCCGCTGCAGGTTGATTTCCAAAAAGCCAAAAGGTACGTCACCATTTCACCTGCTATATATTAAGATAACAAGGACTCACTGTGTTGTTGTCAAGACTACATTTGACTTTCCATTGTGTGGGACTACCATGTCTCACGCCAAGCCGGCAGGAAATGCGCAAGAAGAAGCAGCCGGCAAAGCATCATGCTCCAAAACACTTGCTATGACAGTTTGCTCTGCTGCCATTGGAGGCACCTTCCAATATGGATACAATATTTCCATTATCAATTCTCCCACCAGCTACATCCAGGCGTTCATCAATAATACCTACACAGCACGCTGTGGTACAAGCTTGGAGACTACTCACGTGACTCTGATTTGGACTCTTATTGTATCAGCTTTCCCATTGGGGGGACTCCTCGGGGCCCTGCTGGCTGGACCAATGGCGGTTCGCTTCGGAAGGAAGAATTCTTTACTTTTCAACAATTCATTTTTGATGCTAGCTTGTGTTTTGGTTCTGTTGTGCAGGGTAGCAAGATCATTCGAGATGATCGCCTTCGCTCGGTTCCTGGTGGGGATTAATTCAGGGGTCAGCATGAACGTCCAGCCGATGTACTTTGGCGAAAGCGCCCCCAAACATCTCAGGGGAGCGGTGGCGTTTTCCTCCGCTGTTTTCACGGCCTTTGGGATTTTCTTGGGTCAAGTTGTGGGACTGACGGTGGTGTTGGGAACAGAACCTCTCTGGCCGTACCTACTAGCCAGCAACATGCTACCGGGGTTGATTCAGATGCTGACCTTACCCTGGTTTCCCGAAAGTCCCAGATACCTACTCATTGACAGGGGAGACAGGGAAGCGTGCGTCCGGGCACTCGCAAGACTCCGCGGCGGCGTGGTTCCAGTTCAGGAAATACAAGAAATACTTGAAGAACAGCAGAGGTATTCGGATCCTGGACTGGCAGCTTCTGCAAAGACACCCTGGTCGCTTTTTAAGGATCCTGACTTACGATCCCAGCTCCGAACGGTCATGGTGGCAAGCAGCGCCATGATGCTTTGTGGCAATGACTCCATCTACTTCTACGCGTCCTACATATTTCTTCAGGCGGGCATCCCTGCTGATAAAGTCCAATATGTCACCATTGGCACTGGAGCGTCTGAACTGACTGCGTCCATCCTGAGTAACCTCCTGATTGAACGAGTGGGTCGCAGGTGTCTCCTTGTTGGGGGCTACACGCTTATGTCATGCTGGTCTATCGTCTTCACTGTTGCCCTCACGCTCCAAAAACAAGGTGTAGAAGGGATGCCTTACCTCAGCATGGTATGCGTGTTCGCCTACATCCTCAGCTTCGGCTTGGGCCCGGCAGGCGTGACCGGCGTCCTCCCGGCGGAAATCTTCGACCAGTCCGCCCGGCCGGCGGCGTACATGGTCGCCGGCTCGCTCATGTGGCTCAGTCTGTTCCTTGTGGGGATGTTGTTTCCCTTCATTGTCAGCAGTCTCGGGAGCGTCTGCTTTCTGCCGTTCCTGGCCGTGTGTTTTGTGTCCGCCGTGTTTTTGGGGCTCACGATGCCAGAGACGAAAGGCAAGAGCCTGGCTGAGATCACGGCAGAGTTTGACAGAAAGAACGGACGGAAGATGCGGAAGGCGAAGCAGGCGGATGAGCCGGTGGATGATCACAACGTGCAGGAGGAAGTCACCAACTTTATTTCTTGCGCAGACGGTCTTGACCGTGAAGATTGAACTCAGGGAAATGTAGCCATCTTAAAAAAAAAAACTATGCAGAAGCGCTTGCTGCATCACAACCAAAATAATCTTCGGTTTACGCTTCATGACCTTATAAGGAAGACATAACAAAAAGGTCTTATTTTTATATTTATGAAATCAGATGCTGTTAGAAGTATAAATACTGTACTATAGTCTTTGCTGCAATGATTGTAAAATTGGGAAAGAAATGCCCTTGAGAGCGTGTGTAAAATAACTCAGCCATGTTTATTATTTGCACTTTACCTCTGTGTGAACTGAGTATTGTAGCGTGCACCATTTTTTTGTGCCATTTGTTATTTATGAATCATTTCGACTAGGAGCCCGTGACTCGATGTACTTGGATTTGTGTAATCATTTATTGTGCCAAAGATTTTTACGAGGCTTCAGTTGAACGAGCGGCATTATGTTGAAATCTCTCAAGTTCTTGAATACATTTCCGTGTCAATTGTTAACCTATCGGTGCCAACTACAAATGTCACAATCACAAATCGATACTGTACTGGGATTTGAATAGAATGCAGTAGATCGGCTGCTGCTGCTTCTTTTATGTTTCCTTATCAGGCTGTCGGGTTATTTTTGGAGAATCAATCGCACGACAAAAGGGACGTTTCTGCTCACTATTAGGAATTCTTGAAACTGTTTGTTCAAGGGAACGAGTAATGTCGAGCAATTGAAATCCGGTTTTGCTTTGCTCGTACTGTGTAAATATTGTACCTCAGAATGCTGGAGATATTTATTTTTCCCTTTTGCTTGAGAATTATTCAACCGTTTATATTATGAATGCTGTATACGTTAATTTGTACCTTGCACTATTAAAACTGGTGCCATGTCCTACAGTTTTTGTTTCATTTGCTTTATTACGGTGAACACAATTATCCAACCGCGTTCATTTATTTATTTATGTATACATTATTTATTTTATTTATTCACGTATTTATTTATTTCTCTATTTAATTATTTCATGGTCACTGTGTTGCGGTGTTTCGTGAATCTATTTTATCCGTCAAACTCGCCCGTCAAAGTTTGGTGGGCAGGTCCTAACGCCTGATTGGTCGATCTGCTCACCAAGTCAAGGCAAACTTCAATGGAAACGCCTACAAGGCAAAATTGTACTTTTATCAAAATCGAAGAAATATCGCCTTTTATTTTGATGTTGGTTTCGCACAACCGCAAGCCTCGATCACTCTATATCAGCAAAAAACAAAAACAAAAAAATCCATCACCGTAGCCGCCATGTTTTGAACTACTCCAGGACGAAGCAGTTGATGAGACGAGATTTGAGTGAATCAGGCTTTAGCCCCGCCCCCAAACTTTGACGGGCGAGTTTGACAGATAAAATAAATTCACGAAACACCGCAACACAGTGACCATGAAATCATTAAATAGAGAAATAAATGAATAAATAAATCAGTGTGAATTTAATCCAGATGTAAGACCATTGCCGAGAAATAAAAGCGGGAATGTTGATCTTTTGTCTCATGTCTTTTGTTCACGATCACGTATTGTTTTTGTTTGTTGTTTGTTTTCAGTCTGGCAAAAGTGAAGGAATCGGCCTCGCTGTTTCAATTCTTTTGAAGGGAGTGTCGGTGAAAGCGTCAGGTCGGTTTTGCGGATGTGATTACTAATTAATGGCTTTTTAGCAACTGAGACTCGCACTGTTCGGGTGCTAGCGTTGATTTAGTCAAATTAAAGTCGACGTCAACTTTGTGAAGTCGTGCTGCGCCAAAGTCAACACTTAACGCTGAGAAAGTATTCATCTTATATTGATAGTGATTCATTAATTTTTTTTTAGAATACTGCCTTTACTTTTGACTGTAAGTCAAATTGGCCTAACTTTGGACCTTGAAGGTCATCATACAAACTATCTAATTTATTTTTAAGCCAAGTTAAGCAGCACTGATATGGGGTTTATATGTAACTACCCGCTGACATAGGGTTTATAAATAACTGCCCTTGAATATTTAAGCGATAACAAACGTTTCACTGTTTGTGCATTAAGTGCCTGGACAGACACGGGTCCTCATATGGGAAGGGAAGTCGTAAAATAGATCATTCAAAGTACCACCATGCCTCCGATGAACCCGACAGGAACTGTGGAACCAGAAGAAACCAGCAAATCAAGTTAAAAAACTCTTGCGCTGACAGTGTGTTCGGCAGCCATCGGAGGCACCTTTCAGTATGGGTACAATATTTCCGTCATTAACGCTCCAACCAGCTACATCCAGACTTTTATCAATAATACCTATACGGCACGCTGGGGCACAGGCTTGGATACGGCCCATGTGACTTTGGTTTGGACTCTTATCGTATCAGCTTTCTCACTGGGAGGTCTATTCGGGGCTTTGCTAGCCGGTCCAATGGCAGTCCGCTTTGGACGCAAGAATTCTCTACTTTTCAACAACTTGTTTTTGTTTGTTGGCGGTCTGTTTTTTCTGCTGTGCATGGTCGCAAGATCATTCGAGATGATCATCTTCGCTCGGTTCCTGGTGGGGATTAATTCGGGGGTCAGCATGAACGTCCAGCCGATGTACTTTGGCGAAAGCGCCCCCAAACACCTCAGGGGAGCTGTGGCTTTTTCCTCGGCTGGCTTCACCGCATTAGGAATTTTCTCAGGTCAAGTTGTGGGACTGACGCTGGTGTTGGGAGCAGAACCTCTCTGGCCGTACCTACTAGCCAGCAACATGCTACCGGGGTTGATTCAGATGCTGACCTTACCCTGGTTTCCCGAAAGTCCCAGATACCTACTCATTGACAGGGGAGACAGGGAAGCGTGCGTCCGGGCACTCGCAAGACTCCGCGGCGGCGTGGCTCCAACTGCAGAAATGAAGGAAATGCTTGAAGAACAGCAGATGTATACTGATTCTGGATCGCCAGCTTCCGCGAAGACCCCCTTGGCGCTTTTTAAAGATCGTGACCTAAGATCTCAACTCCGAACGGTCATGGTGGCAAGCAGCGCCATGATGCTTTGTGGCAATGACTCCATCTACTTCTACGCGTCCTACATATTTCTTCAAGCGGGCATTCCTGCTGAAAAAATCCAATTTGCCACCATTGGCACTGGAGCGTCTGAACTGACTGCGTCCATCCTGAGTAACCTCCTGATTGAGCGAGTGGGTCGCAAGTGTCTCCTTGTTGGCGGCTACGCTCTGATGTCATGCTGGTCTATCGTCTTCACTGTTGCCCTCACGCTCCAAAAACAAGGTGTAGAAGGGATGCCTTACCTCAGCATGGTATGCGTGTTCGCCTACATCCTCAGCTTCGGCTTGGGCCCGGCAGGCGTGACCGGCGTACTCCCGGCGGAGATCTTTGACCAGTCCGCCCGGCCAGCGGCGTACATGGTCGCCGGCTCGCTCATGTGGCTCAGTCTTCTCCTGGTGGGGATGATTTTCCCCTTCATCGTCCGCAGTCTGGGCAACCTCTGCCTCCTGCCGTTCTTCGCCGTGTGTTTGCTGTCGGCTGTGTTTTTTGGCCTCTCGTTCCCAGAGACGAAAGGCAAGAGCCTGGCTGAGATCACGGCAAAGTTTGATCGAAAAAACGGACGGATAGGAGAGCCTGGTGAGGAAGGAGGAGGAGGAGGCAGATAAGTTCATGATTGATGAAGTTAGCTTGGGAAAGGGGACTGAAAGGACATGTAGTTATTTTACGCACCAGTTAATATATAATTACGGAAATCACAACTACGGTTATAACCACAGTGGTATCTGAAAATCATGCACATTTCTTCAGCCTCTCATCGAAGCAATTTGTCATCTGTCATTCTTGAACTCAAGTCAAAGATGAATATTAATGTGATCCAGTTTGTTGTTTATTGTTCATTCATGTATTTTGGAAGTCCAGCCTGACCTATATGCTTACGTTAAATTTCAAGCGTGCATTTTTTTTCCCCCCAAATTGCCTCTCGATGACCCTGTTTTCTTTCATCTGTGGGCAGTTTAGATTAGTTGGTAGTGTTTTTGCTTCTGATTAACTTTCCACATTTTGGCGTGTGTAACTGAAGGTCATGACAAAAAAACAAACACGAGAGAGTTTAACTCTTTTACTGCCACACTTTATTAAAAAAAAAATAACCCACAATGCCAGCGGATTTCGAGCATTTTAACTCATTTTTCGATGCAAACAGAATATTGTGTTCTTTTGCTACATAAACAACATTTTGTCCACAACAGTGACTTTGATACTATTTTTTTGTTGAGTGACGCACCGTCAAATTCGGTTTAATGTTACAAAGGCTTTGATCATTCACGTCAGCCTTGAAAACGTTCTATTTCATCAGATTGCGTCATGTTTCATTGTAATTCGCAGCTCTAGTTAGGGCCCGAGCAGCTACCGCTGCCATCTGCCGGCCATAGTTAGTGGGTGTTTTTGATTTTACAACTCATTGACCCGGCTGCGCTGCACTTGGACGTTGCACTGACCACTGATATATTGAAAAAAAAAAAAAAACGTTTATGGCGGCATACATTGTGATTTTACTAAACGTTATTAAACGCTTTTGGCGGTCAAAGAGTTAAGAGTGAAACTAAAGTCGTTAAAAAAAACAAAGTCACATTCCCATTGACTGTAGAGTCAAGCATGTGATTTATAAAAAGAATTAGAACATAAACGGTACTTAATTTATATCACGCTTTTCCACATTACAAGGCCCTCAAAGCACTTCACATTGAACTAATCATGACGAAGCATCAGGAGCAAATGGGGGTTCAGTATCTAGTTCAAGGGTACTTTGACATGGTCACAATGACATGGGATCAAACCCACAACCCTTGGGTCGAAAAACGACCACTCTACCACTGAGCCATGCCGCCCCTAAGTCTTAGTCTTCAACAACATGAATAAAATGTTCATGCGCTGAAATTATTATGATTTACAAAATATACCCGGTTTGATTATTGTGTAAAATCGACAACTGGTACCTGCTACCGGCTGGGAATTTATAGAATCATTTATGGCAATAAACAGTCCAACCTAGCATTTTATTGCACTGTGTTCATTTTAGCCTTGCCACTAGATGTCACTATTGTAACTGGTTAGTCCAAATATGGTTTTCCTGAGACTTGAACCAAATTTAACTTACTCAAGCCCGATCAATGTCTTTCCAAAGTACAATTGGAATTCCTTGTTGGAAATGATTTTTGTTGTTGTTGTTTTTCTGTGCCTGAAGAAGACTCAAGCATGACTAGCATAGCCTGTCAAACAAATACATAATAATGATGGGGTGTTCTAAGAGGCACCTGAATTTTTTTTTTTGTCTGCTGGTTAAGTGCTGATTGAGGATCAGTACTTGCTGAAAGAACATTGTGAGTTTCTATCATTAGTGCTTTTCTCCACATCTTTCTCCTTGACGGTGTAGAGACCGTAATGAGTTTCCTTTGGCAACCACAAGTGGAGCACAAAATAGATAAAGAGCACACAACCTGTTTTAAAGAGTGCTTATAGTTGTTATAGGCATGAAAGAAAAGATGAAAAACATGTCGCCGGCAATATATTTGACCTCAAACACTAATATGTGGTTCGATTAAAAAAAATAATTCTCATAAACCTTTTTGAACTGCGTGGCCATAGCATACCATTGAGGAAAAAAAATACATGTCTGCAAACAGTAAATTAGATTATTTCTTTTTTTTTTTTCCCATATAAAAAATTACCAAGTTTAATAATCTCTTTGTCGTACAACAAAAAATAGGAGGATGAAGCTGTCATAAAGCAGATGACAGGTCACATTGGTCCTTCCACCTTTGTGATTGTCCCTGCTGTCTTTCATGCAGCCTATCGGTTTTGAGCAATTGAGTCTTGATTACCTTTTGACCTTTACTGTTGGAAAAGGGGACTTATCATTTGCCATTGGATTTAATAAATACGGCGAGTGAGCTATTTGGTGCTTTTGTGGAAAAGTGGGCATGGTTCCATCATTGCTGTCCTCCTCACAAGATGAACAACCTATTTCATGTTACACTTGTATTTTAGCCCTGTTAGGAAATCAGTCATTTTCCTTCACTCTAACCATATAAACTTTTTATAGACTTTTTTTTTTTTTTTCCCATTCCTTTCCTAAACAATTTAAGTCTTGATCTTTCACTGCAAAACTGCCCTAAAAGTGAAATTTGCTTAGTATGCATTATGCAATCGACATGTACACCTGTTCTGTTTGTGAGTCGCAAATCAATATTTCTTCATCTTATTTCTGTGAATCCAGGCTGCACTAATCAGTTTGACATTGCCAGTGGAACAAATGACGAATTGAAATTAAGGTTGCTTGTCTCGGGTGAAATCCGCTTTAGATGCTGCTAGTTCGATGAATTATTTTTCTATGAATGCGAGTGAGTCATACTTTGCATTTATAGTTTATCGCAGGGGTGTCCAAACGTTTTCATTTGAGGGCCACATAAAGAAAAACAGAAGGACGCAAGGGCCACATAATGTTTTGAAGAGAAATTGTGTTTAGTCCTAAAAATTGTACACATAATTTATTTGCGCTTTTGCTTATTTAGAAAAATGCTACAGTATATAAACCAATTTATTTGTAATATGGCAGTAGAGTTGTTATAATTTTGGAATTTTTCATTTTAGTTAGTTTTTATTAGTTTTCAGGGTGGTTCTGTTAGTTTTTATTAGTGTAGTTATTTCAAAATGCTTAGTTTTAGTTTAGTTTGTTAGTTTCAGTATTAGTATTAGTTTTTTTTGTGTTTTTTTTTAAACGTGTATTACTTGTGCTCAATATTTAAAAAAACACCATGGGAGCAACGTCATCTGAAGGTGATTTTTTTTTTTTTTATTGGCTGCTGCTAGATAACGTCACTTCCGTGTGACATACTTTCAAACGTCTTTATTCCGGTTTATATCAAAAATAAATCTACTAAAAATCACATTTAAAATCATCCCCAATGGCTCATGCATTGAAATAATTACCAAAGACTAAAACGAAGGACATGTTTGCTACACTTATAGTTTTAGAATTTTTACAATTTATAACAACAAGAAGTTTTACAATTATGGTTTTATAGTTTTAGTTAGTTTTGTAAACATAAAATGTAGTTTCAGTTAGTTTTTGTTTTTTTTAAAAAGCGTTTTCGTTTTTATTTTATTTCGGTAACAATATTGTTTTTTGAATTTTAGTTTTAGTTTTTTCATTAGTTTTAGTGAACTAAAATAACCTTTAATGGCACCTGTTTTTCTTACTTTGACCATCTCCAAACGTTTTTGTTTTGTTTTATTTTATTTGAACTGAGTCAAATGCCATTTTTAGCATATGTCGCGGGCCACTGAAAAATGGACGGCGGGCCGCAAATGGCCCCCGGGCCGTAGTTTAGACACCACTGGTTTATTGGGTTATGTAACCTTGTAATTGTTGTCAAATATTTTTCTTACCCAGGTTTGTATTAAATCAACTGTATTGTTTTTTGTTTTGTTTTTTTTTTTCTTAAAAAAAAAAAAAAAAAATCAACTGTATTGTTTCCTTTATATATTTGTATGCCACCAACACACTCACTAAATCCTGAAGTAAATCTCTCAATCTCATATAAATTCAATATTTAGCTTATTATTTCTTCTTCAGTCCACATAATGGACTATATGATCCAATGATTCCTTTCTTGATTAACAGCGGGAATCAAATAGCAGCAAAACAAAACAACAGGCAGGCAATGAGATACAAGCTAGCAGAAAGAGGATCGAAACGGAGCAGAACAACAGCAGGTAGCTAAATACTTAGAGAATAACAAGCAACAGGTGAAACCGCTGTCAGGGTAACAGTGCCAAAATGGAATCAATTGCTACATTGATGACTTGCTAATAGATGCAGTGCAGGTGAAGTCATGGAAGCTAATGGCATTTGGTTCCATTAGAGAATTATAGCGAGGTTATTGCACAAAATTGCAGCGTGCCGATGTTTTTGGCCCATTTAAATTACAAATAAGGAGCCCAATTGGTAGAGACATGGTCGAGACTTTAATCTAGAGTAGACAAAACACTTTGCTTGCAAATGTTATGTGCAACCTGGGAAATTTTTGCTTAAATTTTTTTGCCAATATATTTTAATGTTTTGTCCTTTTCTTGATACATTTGACTAGAGACCTCATCTCAATTTTCACAGGCAGACATAAAATATAGATATTTATGAAGCAATGTGAAATAAAGTTAAAATATAGTCCTCACTTCTTTTAAACCAAGCCACACATTTGTACACAGTTTTGTTGCGCGATTATGACATGTTCAGCCTGTTAGATTTGTTGGCCTATGTCTGGTACAGATGTGTCTATATTATATATAGTCGATATTGTGTGTTTTTAGTTAAGACGCAGGTATCAATCATGAATTTTTAAGGCGTATCACATTAAGTCTGTGCATTGATTTGTCCATGTCCTTACTGACCCTGACATTAGCAAACGAATCAAGAACGATATACTGTGCAGTATGATAATAAAAGTAGTAGTTGGATACTTAACTCATTTGCTCCCAATAACGCGTAAATACGTTTTTTTTAATTTTTGATAGATGATAGAACTGCACAAATGGAAATAAACCTTTTTTTTTTTAACAAATGTGTTCCTTTTCAAATATTGTGAACATGACGAGGACGATATTGTAGCAGTTTTAACTCATTTACTCCCAATAACGTATAAATATGTTGGTTTTTTTTAATGTTCTTAGTGTCCCAAAGACGTATTTATACGTTTTTTGTTTTTTTGTTTCTTTTTATGCTAAAGCATACAGAAGGCTTTGATGCAGCCTCTCAACTGCAAAGAACGGTTGCAGAAATGGTAGTTATTACATAAACGGCCAGCAGGTGGCAGCAGAGCAAAGGAAATTACTTACAATTTTAAATAGATTTGTGAAAACTGATGAACCTTAGCTCTCTTCTAATGCTAGTTGCTGCAAAACGGAAACAGATAGAAACATACTTTTTTTTTCTCAGACTTTAATCTTTCTTTCGATAGGTTCCATGCTTTTATAGCAATTGAACACCATATTCTGTGTGCCTTGCAAAATCAGTCAAAATTTAGTAAAACAGCCGGGAGCGAACGGGATTGTTTGTGTGAAAATGGCTGGGAGTGAATGAGTTAAGGGCACCATCAGTTATTTTTATGCCCACAAAATAGCTGCCATTCGGAACCCAGACAGAGGGCTGCGCGGACAGAGGGCAGTTACAGCAGACGGCTCTACGGGTGTCGCCCATCCCGCTGCCTTTATCTGCCGCCTGCCATGACAGGCACATGGAGAAAAATCACCCCATCCCTCTGCATCATCGGTCTTGGCAGAACACATTTTAGCAGCGAAGCGACCAACATAATGAGGCACCTACACCTCTCAGGGATCCGATTTGGGTGTAGCCAAGCGAAACAGAAAGTCAAGCTCAAGAGGCTTATTATGTTTGTCACTGCATCTAGCTGGTAGCTTCAAAATATAAAAAATAAAGAAAATCGAATGGATCTGGATTATCCTGAGAGTTGCTTCTCTTTTGGTAGTTTTCTAAATAACATTGTTTACATGTTTATGTGTGAACATCTAAAGTCAGAGTATGGTTTTATTTTCTGTGCAAATGATTTTTAAGCCTTCATTTGTTTGCCGACTGGAAATGTGTCTAGGTTCTGTCACGATGATTGTATTTTTTTTATAATCCCCTCAGCAATATCCCCTCATTCATTTTTCACTGTCATGTCACGGTGGGTAATACACAGTAGAGTTCACATGGGTAACTCGGCGTTCCAAAATATATTAAAAACATCTACTTTTTCAAATCTGAACCAGCTGTGGAACAGAGGAAGATTACACTGTCTTATAGTTTTACTGCAAAGAAGTCATGGTGTGGAAACAGATCTATAAACTCTGCCACACAGATAGACAAGTATTAAAGAACCAAGATGAAGCATAACTTTGAACTGAAGTTTTCTAAACTGAAAGTGTCCACTAAATGAAAGGAATGGTGCCCCGTGTGAGGCACAAAACAAGTTCTGTCTTAATTAAACGATCAATACAGGAATCATCAATTGACTGTAAAACAGATGCACTGCATTTCAAGTATTTTATTGTTATACTTTCTATAGACCTTCACACTAACACAGACTATGATGAAATGTTGATTCATCTGAACAAAAAAAGTAGAGAATATTGCAGCTGGCAAAATGTAATTGTCCATCAATAATGTGATTTGCTTACATTTTTAATGACCACTAAGCAAAGCAAGACATTCACACATGTCCATGACACTCGTAGTCCCTTTTTACCAACGCCGAGCTAAGCTTCTTCCTCCCACAACCGCAGAGATTTTGAAAAACGAAGATGTCATACTTGCTAGATATCGATAGCTTCTCACGTCAACATTTATTAGCGAAAATCCTTCAAGACCGATAATAATGTCGATAACGCTTGTGCGGTTGCACATCTTCACAATACTCTTAAATTGTCACTAGGTGTGCACGTGAATGGTTCTTTGTGCCCTATGATTGACAGGCAACCAGTCCTGGGTGTAACTTGCCTCTCGCCCAAAATCAACGGGGGATATGCTTTACCTCATACGCAATCCTCATGATCATATTGAATTATTTCACTTCGCAATAAGTGAATTTTGGATAAGTCTATAATTTGATTTAACGTATTAGTGTGAATCCAGCAGACAGAGAGAATAAATTACACAAGGATAATAACGCAAATCATAGCCTGATAATCAAAATGAGGCATCGACTGTGGTCTATTACATGGCATTACAAGGTCATGTTCCACGCTATTTATTCTGCTTTTTTAAAATGACACATACTGGGGACTCCTTGACACAAAATCATCGTCACAGCTCAGTAGTGGAGGCTGGAAATAATGACTTCATTATGTGGCATTCACTTTCTATTTAATACTGAAAGTCCCGAGGCAGAAATAGCTTTGAGTTTCTCTTCATTGTGCTGACTCAGTCCTCATCGCTTTTTTAATTTCAAAATATGCAAGGCAGATAGCTGGAGGGTTATTAGAAATTAAAAAATATGGCTCATAAACTTCTTACATGTAAATCATATACAGATAGACAAGTATTAAAGAACCAAGATAGCGAAGCATAACTTTGAACTGAAGCTTTCGAAACTGAAAGTGTCCACTAAATGAAAGGAATGGTGCCCCGTGTGAGGCACAAAACATGTTGTGAATTGGCCACAATCACAAATCCGTAGTGATTGTAAATGTCTGATTAACATTTCCGATTGTCTGGTCCGGACCGTTTTCTGAGCAGATTTGGAAAACATAATCAGACTTAACACACCGCACACCACAGGATTATCTATCAGGATAATTTTTAATGACAGCCGTCACTCGGGCTTTTATTGACTTTGATCGAAACGGGGAAAATACTTAATTATGCTTTACCCCGTTTCAGTTATTACCTGTTTTCTCATCTGTATTCCATAACAATAAATGTCCTTGGCAGCATGGTCACCAATCAGCACATTTTCCATTCGAACATTCCAATGAAATATGGAATTCTGAGTTTGTTAAATACGTGGTTTTATCATTGCTCTAAACTGGTTGTGCTCTGGTGCAGTTCTTTATAAACTCCTGAGGAAAATAACACTTGATTAAATTGTGGTTGCTGGACAACTGTTAAATGTTAAAAAAGTTAATCTAGTCTTTTTTTTTTTTTTTTTTTTTATTATTATTCAGATAGGAAGCAGTACTCTCATCTGCCCCTGTTGCGTCATCCCTGCCAAGACACCAGCCGCGTGGCCACTTTACCACCATTCCCTCGAAGGGAAACACGGTGAGTCATCCTGTAACATAGATAAAGGAAACATTTATTTTAGTTTAACAGATTAAAAAATAGACAGATGGGCACCTTAGATCTGCAAGACGAGTGTAGTGGGTTGCGAGGTAAAGATTGATGAGGGACATAAAAGTTACGGGTGGATAAGCTTGGTGTGGTGGGCGCTGATGTCGAAATGAGGGAGAGGCTGTGGCAGCAGAACGAGTGAGCGAGAAGGATGAGTCACCACAAACCACTCCTCGTCGCCCTTTACAGACAAACAATCTCAAATTTGATTACAGAAAAAAACACTAATCTGTTTAAAGTAGTAAGGGAACTGAGCCAAATAAGGCATAATAAAAATATATTGAAACTGATACTGATACAATCAGTGGATATTAACTCATTCACTCCCAGCTGTTTTACTGGATTTTGACAGATTTTGCAAAGGCCCACAGAATATCGTGTTCTATTTGTTGTTAAAACATGAAAACTACCAAAAGAAGGTGTAGCATCTCTTCTTTCATTCGGGAAAAAAAAATAGATATTTTTACGTTTCCGTTTTGCAGCAATTAGCATTGGAATATAGCTAAGTTTAATCATTATTCACAAATCTGTTTAAAACAGTGGGGAAAAGAGTTTTTTACAACATGGCCCCGGTTGCTCTCTTATACTCTGCTGCCACCTGCTGGCCATTTTTGTAATAACTACTTTTGATTCAAGCGTTGTCTTCAGTTCAGAGGCTGCATGAAAGCTTTTTGTATGCTCTAGCATAAAAAAATACAAAAAAACGTATAAATACGTCTTTGGGAGCAAATGAGTTAATGAAGAGTTAAAATACAAAAGCTGACAAAACTCACAGTTAAATGAATTGAGTATTTTTTATTTTTTATTTTTAATATTTATTAAGCTATTTGGGGGCTAATTTGGATAAAATGCTGTATTGGGAAAAAAACATTCGAACAGTTCAAACTGTCATTTAACCTCAAAACCAGACAAGTCACAAGCCAAATCAACAATCCCAGAATTTTCACAACTAGACATTTACACTGAGATGCTTAGTGTTATACTTTAAGATCTTAAAGGTAACAGTCGTTTGTCCATCTGATAAAAACAGTGTGATGTCATCATTTCCAAAACAAATAGATGCTTTGAGGGCAAAACACACAACTGAAGCAATCCCCAAAGTATTTCTCTTTTAAAGAAAAATAAAGTGGTGGGATGATAATATATCTCACTTGAGGGCAATAGAGACAATTCTAATGTTTAATGACGTTTGGCACATGGTAATCATCGGATGATCGTTGGATTTCTGATTAAAATTGCGCACGAACTTGCGAAATCCAATTATTTTATTGCAGCGGCCCAAGCCTTCTGTGAAGTGAGCATCGAAAATGAAGGTAATGGATGCTTTTACTGCGAGCGCTGGCAGACAGCAGACGTTTAACAATAAAAGTGTGTGCTTTTGTCCGCGGGCGACGGTTGGACGATGAGGGTAGTGAGTATGTATGTCGATTTTAAAGCTAGCCGGCGGTTACTATGATCGCATCTGAGATCTATTTGCGGTTCTCTCTTTAAAATAAGACTACTGGTGTATGGATTTTAAAGACGGGAGGTAGTTAGTACCTAGCCGATGCCTTATTGATTGATTGTAAAATACATGTAAAAGTGCTCGAGCTAGTTAGGGTCAAAGTTAATGCGTTTTCGTCAGCTCTCTATACTAGGGAGGAGGGAAATAAAATAAAAATAGTGCTTCAGAGCAGATATAACAATATAATGTGCGCACAACCGCGCTTGCACCTACTGAGCTATTTGGTTTTATCGCAACAGATTTTTTTTTTTCCCTCTCAGACAATATGACAAAGTTAATAACTGAAAGCACAAGAACACCTGAGACATTGCAAGTCTGTGGGTTAACAGGAGGAGGATGTCGAGCCGCAAATATTATTTCACACCGTCCGTATGAGTTAAGACTACAGAGACGCTAAGGGGACATGGCGTGATAAAAGTTTTGAGGCAGCGCAAAACTTTCGTTGATGTTAATGCAGTATTTCGAGGGCACTTTTCTTGTGAGATACAACCCAAAACTCTCACTCAAGTTAATAATATACCAATGGGTCACTTTGGGCACCCGCACTCTGCCAGTAATCAGACTGGGATACTGATATCAAGACAAGTCTGATGGGCACTCTCCAGGCGGAAGCAACGACCTTCAAAAAACACACCAAGATTGTGGCCCCCAGGGACAACCTGCTTAGTGAATGCTTCAAGCTACAGTATGAAGAAGGAGCCAGATGGACTGTCATGGAAAGACATACCCCTGCATGTCATTTACCACAAATTGAAGAGTTGGCTGACATACATATCAATGGCTGGAAAAGGATGGACTGAAAGACAGTATTCGAGGCACTAATCAAGGCAGCTCAAGAAACAGACCCTAACACAAGATCAGTAAAGGCTGCGGGGTCAAAACAGGACCCCAGGTGCAGGCTGTGCAAAAAAAAAATCCCAGAGATGATGCAGCGTGTAAGTTGCTGGCAGGCAAGGCTTACATGGAGCGGCATTACCAGGTAGCAGGAATGCACCGGAATATCTGTATAAAATATGGATTATAGGTTCCAGTCAAGATGGAAAATACCTTTGAATGTGGTTGAGAACAACCAGGCCAAGACCCTGTGGGACGTTCAGATCCGGACCGAAACGGGTGACAGTCGACCAGCAGTCGTAATAGATCTGATTTAAAGTATGAATGGTCATTAGATGACGACGAAGGCAAGGACAGAAGCACCGGAAATGTCACCGGAAATCCAGAGAAGGCGACAGTATGTTGTTGTGCAGGTTATATCTGCTTTGCTGCATCTGTGTCATTTATCTGCAAAGCCGTTGCAGCAGACGTACTTAACTCAGGAAGGTTTTCCAGCACACTTAAATGTTGAATTTATTTCCTGTATCTATTAATCACTTTTACTTCACTAACAGTTACGCCTGAGCGCTTTTGGGAGCTCGGGATGATGACTATCTTGCGGGCAAGAGAGCCGCGTGGCTACCTGATGAATTGCATGAAGATTGTCATTGGTGACTGCTTTAAGAGTATACAGAGTAGATGATTGAGAGCTGAGCTGTAACCTCAAGAGCACCTGAGCCAGCTCCCCGGCACATCCATTCCAGTGACAGATGTGACAAGACCATTATGTTTTCTCCTCTGCTCTTCAGCACCACTTGGCCTCAAGCTCCATTTCAGTTGTATGTTTTTACTCTTAGAGAGAAAACGTTTTTTTATCCACCTTTTTATGGTGGAAAATTACGGAGCCCCTAAAGTGACATGGGAAAAAAAATTAAAGATGTTTCTTGTCCGGACGAGAAAGTTTCTTGTCCGGACGAGAAAGTTTCTTGTCCGGACGAGAAAGTTTCTTGTCCGGACGAGAAAGTTTCTTGTCCGGACGAGAAACTTTTCTTGTCCGGACGAGAAACTTTTCTTGTCCGGACGAGAAACTTTTCTTGTCCGGATAAGAAACTTTTCTTGTCCGGATAAGAAACTTTTCTCGAGAAACCAGCATACTCGTGTTTTCGCGTGTTTTGGTTGCCATCATTGTGGAAAATTTTGCCAAGGTAGGATTTTGACTTTTGAAGGCTTTATTGCTTTATTTGCGAGCCTGCCGCCACATATCACCCAGAGCTTCTTCTACTTCTTTTTGCACCTCTTTCAAACCAGCCGTCCTCCCTATCCACAATTTGCAAGTTGTTCTACTCGAAACAATGCCCCTTCTTCTAAAGATGCAAATGAACCAGATATCTTCTACAACCATCTAGAATCCAATCCTCTGAGGGAGATTGCCCAACTGGTTTTGGACCCGATTACCGGAACAAATCCACCTCAGACATAAAGATAATCTTATAGACAATCTTATGAGACCTAAGATTGTCAGGCGCTTGACGTCCCTGGTCAGGAATTGGGAAAATTGTCTTAGCCCGTGTACGGCGGCTTTAGTTTCTCTAATGTAGCTGTCATTGCTCTCCTCACTACATAAACAGCGTTGCTAAGATTGCTTCTCTTGATTTTGTCCTTGGGCTGAACCAGCTTTTGTCTGAATGTTAGTGGATTTGAAATACATCTGGTGGAGAAAATCCTTCCGAGGTTCTCTGACAAACCAGCCACATAGGGGACCACCTCATTCCGTCTCCTGTTTCTGTCTTCACTCTTGAGTGTAAAAGATCTTCTCCCGGTGGATTTTATAAAGGCCGCGTTTGGATACACACGCTTCATAACAACCTTTCTGGTGTCGGTCTGTTCCGTCTATTTTCCGGCTGGTCTGACCTTTTGCGGATTACGCCTACTAGAAGTAATGTATCTTTTTTTTTCAACACATTATGACAGGCAGAACAATGAAATGCTCTTTGACTCGATGGCAGCATGTATCTCACCTGTTCCCCTTCATACGACATAATGCAGTAAATGGGCTTTCGACTAAAAAGACCCACAAGACTCCTCCGATTTCAGCTTCTGGTTTTGAATACATTCAAACAACAAGAAAAGGTGTTCTCCCCCGCCACCCCCTCTTCTATGCTTTTACGTGACTCTTTTGGTCTCTCTGGATCCCTGTCATAACCTGCCGGTAACACTTCATGACACGAGAGAACAGTTTGCAGTCTCACCGTCGCTAAATCCTTGTTAAGTCGTCTTGAGCTCGTGATGTCAAATTGTTAAAAACGTGATGAAAAGGACTGTTTAAAATACCAATTTGAACTATTCAAGGAAATGTATTAGTTGATTCATTCACTCCCAGCCATTTTCACAGAAGCAATCCTGTTCACTCCCGGCTGTTTTACTGGATTTTGACTTATTTTGCAAGGCCCACAGAATATTATGTTCAATTGCTGTAAAAGCATGGAACCGATCAAAAGAAAGATTAAAGTCTCTTCTTTCATCAGGAAAAAAAAGTATGTTTCTATCTGTTTCCGTTTTGCAGCAATTAGCATTAGAAGAGAGCTAAGTTTCAGCAGTTTTCACAAATCTATTTAAAATTGTAAGTAATGGAGCTTTTTTTCTAGATGGCCCTGGTTGATCTCCTTTGCTCTGCTGCCACCTGGTGATCGTTTGTGTAATAACTACCATTTCTGCAACCGTTCTTTGCAGTTGAGAGGCTGCATCAAAGCCTTCTTTATGCTCTAGCATAACCCCCCCCCCAAAAAAAACCCAGGTCTTTGGGACACTTAGAACATTAAAAAAAAAAAACATATTTATACGTTATTGGGAGCAAATGAGTTAATGGACCAAAAAACTGAAACGGTGAATATTTGGACACAAAGTTCGTGAAATTAAGCTCTCATAAAAAAGGTACAACATTTTTGGTTCATCCTAGCCAACCTTTTGTGGGTAGTGGATATTTGGCAAATGAAAAACTGAGCATGCCTTCCTCTGCTGACAGACATATTTTTGAGCCACCAAGCAAAATCTTTGCGCGCCATTCGTAACCTCAAAATGTCTTATGTCGGTGACCATCATAAACCGAGGACCACTTGCAGTTTCTTTTACCGGGATGCAACGATAACGGCGATATCGTGATATTGCGATGTTAAAACTGCCACAATATATCGTCGTCGCCATGTCGTGATCTTAAAAGTAGCACATCTGTTAAAAAGTCATGTTGATTTCCATTTGGTGCCATTCTAGCACCCTCTGGTGGCTAGTTTTTTCATGCAGTCTAATTTTCGCAAGGCATGTTTTGGCCCTTCTATGTTTAAAATCCACGCTAATGGTCAGATGAAGGGGAACGCAATACATGTATACTTGTGATATGTGCAAGTGAGTGCCTCAATAATAATAATAATAATAATAATAATGATATACTTTATTTATTACATGTTATTCTTGATTGTATGCATTGCTGTTATGTACAAAAGCACAATATTTATTTACAATATTGTGACCTTTTTTTGTATCGCCAACCTCCCCACAATATCGCGATAATTATCGTATCCTGACCTTCATATCGTGATAATATCGTATCGTGATGTTTGGATATCGTTACATCCCTATTCTTTTGAAAAATATTTTTTGATTGTGACACCAACTATTCGCACAACATATTCACCATGAAGTCCAGCCGCGCAAGATGAAGGTTGCCATGCTAGCCAAATCACCATGGTAACCTTTTGCAAGCCGAACGAGCAACCCAACTGATAGACCACAGCAGGGAAAGCGATGCTAACTGCATTTTGTGATACCAATTACGTCTAATTGGCAGTATGATATCCACATTTAGAGCCATTTTTTTCAGTTAGACTTTTATTTTCGTTTGTTTTATAGCTCTTTCAGTACACAAGAATGTATTTATGCTAATACATCTTGTTTCATGTAATGCAAAAACACACTTAAAGTGTCATTTGGGAACCCACGTGGCTGTTAATTCCCACCTATTTCTCAAAGGCTGTAGGCCGATGAATAGGCGGAAGGTACCCGCAAGAGAGGTACAGTACGGGCAATTTCCCACAGCAGGGTGTGAAGGCAATTTAGTCCATTTTTTTTTTTCTTTAATTCTCTTTTTATAGTCTTGCTACATGAGTCAAGGCACACCTTCCTACACACTTATATGAGACTGGGCCTACACAAACCCCGTGGTGTAAAAATGTGCTGATTTGTGAGCGCTGATACGTTCTTATTTTGGTCAATATAACGTCATGATGACGTACTGGCAATTTATTTCATTTGATGTACGACTCAATGTGTTTAATTATTGTGTAGAAATACCAAGAGTTGTCTTTCTCAAGTTATTCCTTGAGAGAAAACTGCTTCACCATGCCTAAAAAAACATTTTTCATGTGCTCTCTTGAAGCATTTCCATTACTACTGTAAATATGAAGTGGTTGGCAACTGATTTTATTTGACAGTGAAGGTGTTTTTAGTCAACAAATTCATTATACCAAGTGCAAGTGACACAACCACTGCCAAGGCTTAAATATTTGCCAATATCATATAAAGTGCTAAATAGCTTTTCACTCAGATGTTTTTTTTTTTTTTAACTCATTCACTGCCATTGACGGAAAAAGACGTCAAATGTTGCATTTTTTTTTCTGGTCTGGCAATGAATGTGTTAATAAATAACTAAAAAAAAAAATAAAAAAAAAAGTGGCCCTTGCAGCTTTCTATTTTTCTGTATGTGGCCCTCAGAGGAAAAAGTTTGGACACCCCTGCTGTACATTATTATCAACAATTTATAATTGCTTCATTGATTTTTACCATGTTTAACTCATTCACTGCCATTGACGGAAAAAGACATCAAATGATGCATTTTTTTTGCTAGTCTGGAAATGAATGTGTTAATTTGATCCAAGGAAACAAAATGTGGGAGAAACTTACACAAGTAAAGACGTTTTAAATGAAATATTAAACAGGGATGGGCGAGTGCGATTATGGCAGCTGATACCATTATCATTTTATGATCAGGGACATATTTATTTATTTAAATTAAATTTATTACATTTTTACAAATCATGTATTTAATGAAAAAAAAAAAGGGGAAATTCTAATAGAAAATTGACATTAATTTCATGCAATTTTAAGGAAAAAAAGCTATATTGGGATATAAATGTATTTCTTTAAAATTATTTAAATTGTTTTTTGGGGACATTTTATGTATTAAAATATTGGTACTTGCTAGCAATATTGGTGACTACTAAAAAGTGGTATTGGACATCCCTAATATTAATTAAAATTGCAAGCACAAAAAGATCTGATGAATCCACTTTGCCGAGATAAAAATTGTAATGATTTGTGTCTTTTTTTTTTTTTTTTTAATCATTTGCCAACTAGATTTAAAAGCACTGAATGGAAGCAGAGTCTGACAATTAGAAATTTTTTTCTGATTCTCCATCCTTTTAAAAGCATCAAATTGCTGTGTGGGAAATTCACTTTTATTATCACCTTCCTTGTGACGCGGTGCACAAAAATTGGTCATCTGCACTTTTTTTTTTTTCTTCTTGAAGTAAAAGCTTTTTCTGTGTGTCTTGTCAGAACTCCAATTCCAATCCCCTGTGGGTGTTTCGCATGGCTGCAAGTGACGACAATATGAGACAACCAAATAAAAAAAAAGAAAAAAAAAAGGTGGGAGGAGCTCCAGCAGTGTGCTAATAACGTTCCTCTTTAAATTCACATTTGTATATATATGCCCGTTGAACCCACAAAGTGGAAAATGCAAAGTCAAAACTGTTATTTTAATAGCATTATATGAGTGTAAGAAATTCAATACGCGCACATTATTTCCCATTTATGCCCACGCATGCACACACACAAGTTATGAACATGACATAAAGTTATTTACGTGCAATTCAGATGTCTGTGAAACTCTGCGATCAAATATGTATTCTTTGAAATATTCGTGGGAAAAAAAAACATTTCAGGTCACGACCTCCTGATTAGGCTGTCGTCTGTAGAGCCGACGAGAAAGGACAAAAAAAGAAAGAGACGGGGAGAAAAAGCAGCGGGAGGAATCCACGCTGATCATTTAAAAATAACGCAGGTTTCAGGTTCTCTTACAGTGGACTTCCTAAACCGCTCTATTTTTTTGTTTCATTGATTTTTCTACTCACTTGAGCCACGCAGTCTTTCGGAAGCACACTCGCTTCAATAAAAAAAACTTTTCCAATAATAGAAAGTAGCAGGAACCTCAACAACTAAATGCTACAAAAAAAAAACTAGACTACGTGCAATTACTGAAGAAATTGCGAGGGAATGCTGAAAGCTGAACGCTCATAGTGGAATGCTAAGCTGAATGCTAATGAATTGAAAGATAAATTATGTGAAAATTACAAAGTAATTAATTGAAGCTGAAAGATAAATGAACAACAAGAAAACTTGAACTGCAATCTAAGGTGGGATTTAATCATTTCAGAGAAATTGTAATCCATTTCCTGATACAATAGTCAGTCAGATTTACAATTTACAACAACAAGAAGTTTTACAATTATAGTTTTAGTTAGTTTTGTAAACATACAATGTAGTTTCAGTTAGTTTTCGTTTTTATTTTATTTCTGTAACAATATTGTTTTTTGAATTTTAGTTTGTTTTTTTCACGAGTTTTAGTTAACTAAAATAACCTTTAATGGCATCTATTTTTCGATACCCTCCCTTCTTACTTTGACCATCTCCAAACTTTTTTTGTTTTGTTTTATTTTATTTGAACTGAGTCAAATGCCGTTTTTAGCATATGTCGCGGGCCGCAAATGGCCCCCCGGGCCGTAGTTTGTACACCACTGATTTAGCAGCTCCTGGTTATTAGATTGGATTCATTTCTGGCGTGTCTGAAATTTGGATCTTGTTTGACCACTTGGAGTCATCGCTGTTTGTTATAAGAGGAATTATGACCTCTACTATTAGGTGCAGCATTTCTGTTTTTTAGAATGTGGGAGTAGAATATTAAATATGGCAGATTCTTTGTAAGAAAAATGGAAAATGAGGCTGGAGGCTGAAAAATACAAGTTTTTTTTTTTTTTTTTTTTTTTTGAGCAGCATTGCAAAACAAAATGCGTGGTATCATTTACAAATACCGTATCGTACAGGCTTAAGTGACAGATGTCAAGAACACATTGCGAGACAAGAAAAGCACAATGTGATCGGTCTCATCTTTTGAGTGGTTGACAAACGCACGATCAGTGATGACAGCTATCAACTAAATTGTAATTCACGTCATTTTAGTCTTACTATTGTGTCGGAAAAAGTCAGCCATTAACTTGTGGAGGAGGCTGAAGTTATGATAAAGAAGAACATGAACATTTTCAAGTGGAAATAATAAGCAGTGTTGTAAAAAAATCCATGGTGGTTTTCTAATATTGTCATGAGGATTATATTGCAAAATAAACAAAACAAAAATGTGTTTGGCAATGTTTATCTTGTGTTTCTCTCATAAAACATTCAATAATCAATGTCTCGAGCTTCCATAATCAACATACTGATTTGGACTCTGACATTCAATGGGGACGAAATTAAATCAAATGTGATTTTATTTTCTTCTTGATGATTAATCAGAAACAACCGTCGCCATCAAAATATGAATCGTTTCAATCAGCTGTGTTCTCTCGGCGCTATAGGAAGGTTGCAATTTATAGTCTGATAAGGAGCGTCATCACATTTTCAACCAGAAGCTTTACATGTCCTCACTGAACCATTTATATTTCTCATCTCATGATCCTTTGCCTATTTTTAGGGGTGTTGCTATGACAACCAACTTCAAACAACAGCACAAACGTTCTAATATTTTAATACCCAGAATACATTTGTGTAATGTTGGATTCATTCATTCATTCATTGAATTTTTATATTTCTTATATTATTATTATTATTATTCTTATTATTATTATTATTATTATTAATCTCTGGTGTAATAACTAGGACCCGACCGATATGCATTTTTTAGGCCGATGCCGATACCGATTACTGATTAATCTGCCGATTATTTCGAAATATATAAAATGTATAAATATCTAATAATTATGATTTAAATATATTATTTATTTATTTATTATAAATACATTATAAATATATTATTAATTATTATTATTATTATTATTATTATTATTATTATTATTATTAATCTCTGGTGTAATAACTAGGACCCGACCGATATGCATTTTTTAGGCCGATGCCGATACCGATTACTGATTTAATCTGCCGATTATTTCAAAATATATAAAATGTATAAATATCTAATAATTATTATTTAAATATATTATTTATTTATTTATTTATCATAAATATATTATAAATATTTTATTATTATTATTATTATTATTATTATTATTATTATTATTAAAAACAATGAAATAAGTGTTCACTATTCCTCAGTGTCCTGTGAGCGTAACCAGAATAACGTACGCTACACACTTGCTAGTTGCTAATGCTAAGCAAGCAAAATGGTGCATTCGGGGTACTTTCAAAGCGTCAGAAACTCCGGTTTTCTTCTATCACGTTTTAACGGGGAGACATAATGACATTTTAATGACATTTTTGATTTAATATACTGAATGTCACGCAGTGCTAAATGTGCTAAATGTCGCTGCGGAACACCCGCGTAAATAGAATCTCATGAGTCATTTCCCGGTTAAATATTAAAGCTGTCATAAATAGATAAATAAATAAAACATGATACGGTGAAACTGCAGACAGGCAAACGGGCTGATCTGGATTGCAATTTCCCACAGTAATATCCATGCAACGATGCACATCAGCAATGTGAATCTGTTTGACGCTTGTGCATAACTTAATAATTGATAGGATCACCTCATAATGCTGACACAGGAAATGAGCGAGCCGAACGTGCAGCACCACAAAACGTGCTCATCGCCTCTCCTGCTTGTCTCTTTTCACTTGTTTTTGAAAACGAGCGGTAACCTTTTTGCTGCTTTTTTTTTTTAGAAATTGGAGGCAAGGAGGATGAAGAGGAGCAAGACGGGACGCTGGCGAGATAAAACACGCCGGCGACGGCTTTCTGCGATAATGAAGCGCCTTTAACGCTGGACCTTCAAGCCTCAAGTGAGCAAAAGGGATTCAATGCGGGCTAATTAGCTGAAGCTGCCAATTAGATTGATTTTTTTTTTTTTTTCAAGAAAACATACAAGAGGGAGGTGGGACAAATAAGAACCATTTACTTTGCTTGAACGCACGGGGGTGAAAATCGGAAGTCAATTTTAATTAACGCTGCTGAGTAAAGTGACTCAGAGCAGTTTCCAATGAACTGAAAAAAAAAAAAAAAAAAGCACAGCTTCTTGCATCCATAATCCTATTTGACCTCACATTAAAGCAGTGCTTCTCAATTATTTTCTGTCATGCCCCCCCCTAGTAAGAAGAAAACATCTTGCAACAACAACAACAAGAAAATCTCGTTCTCTGACCATTTCTGAATACGTGTCAGTTAGCTGTTCTGCACTTCCACGCCACTATTATTGGAGACATACATTGGGGATGATTTACATAATAATCACATTGAATTATTGGTGGATTCACAGGTTAGCGTTAGCCTTAGCTAACAACATTGATGACAGCACAATACAGTACTTGACGTTGACGATACAGTCGTGGGTATTTGTCTTTGGGCCACGTGCAACAAAACTGTCTCCATAACAGTGAAATATTTTATTTTAATTTTGGTGCTAGCAAAAAATGTTGTGAGTTAATATTGTATTCACTTTGCAAATGAGACTAGCAAATTTAGCTTAGCATAGCTTGCTTCAACATGACTAAGCAGAGATCGTGTTTGAGTGTAACGTGACGTTAATATTGTGGGAAATATGGGGGGGGGGGGGGGGGCATTTTATCAAATAAATTTCCCCCAAAAATGCGACTTATACGTCCAGTGCGACTTATATATGTTTTTTCCTTCTTGATTATGCATTTTTGGGCTGGTTCGATTTGTAATCCGGAGCGACGTATAAAGCGGAAAATACGATAAATACATGGAGTAATTGATAGGATAATCCATTTTAAAAAAAAATGTGAAAAAAAAAATGTAATAGCTACCCAGTTTCTTTCCCTTTTTGCTTTCCAGTCAGCCTCAGTTTATTTTTAGACCGTTCCGGGAGGGAGCGAAGAGGGAGCAAGGATGACACAATCCTTTATAGACGGGTGGATGTGAAGAGGAGGAAAAGCGTGGGCACATGCGGGTTGTGGGGGGGGCGTGTTCGTCGGACTACTCATTCTGACAGCTGTGCTCACAAAAGGTGCCGGGCACGGACACGGCCGGTAAAATCAATAGATCGCTAAGTAGAAGACTCGACTACTTAATTGGAGCACTCATGACTTTATTTAATTTTCCTATCAGACATTTTTTTTTTTTTTTTTTGTACGTTTCGTTGATCCCGCGGTGTTCTCGAGGGACATTTTGGTCTCTCCGGGGCAAAACGTTCCGTTCTGTTCCTGCCTGTCAAGCGTTTGGTGCTGATTTTGTGTTGTTGGATGGAAGCTGAGATGGATGACGAGGGGACGAAAATGCAGTGGTGCCTTGAGAAATGAGTTTAATTTGTTCCATGTCTGCCTAGAACTCCAGTGGGATGCTTTATTGATTGAGACGTTTCAACTCCTCTTAGCACTTCAATATTATTATATCATTCTATGCAGAGGATCAAGAAGTTTCATGAAGTTAGCTGAGGTCCAAACCTATGTTGATATAGTCCCTGAACACGTTTAGGGGTGAAAAAAAAAAAATGTAAAGGGACAGAAGGCCATCAGAAAGATGTTTAGCAATGTTGCAATTGTGCCATTCTGTGCGAGTTGCCAACGGCAACAGCTTTTGTCGTCGCGATTGTTTCACCCATCTGCGCGTCACACAAAATTGCCTTGGACCTGTTAACTGCCATTAACTGCAGTGTAAATCGCACATCTGCGGCTTCAATTAAAAGTAAAAAAAGGGAATAATAATAATAATGGTTGTAGCCGTCCTGCTGCTACACTTTGAAATGACAGCGAGTGACATTTCGACAGCACTTCCCCTGCGTGGTGACAAATGAGACGTACCCGGGCGGCTTCACTTTTTTTTTTTATTTCTGTGTTGCAGCACTCGAATGACAGAAGCACACGAATGTCAAGCAAATTAAACACATAATATTTAAATAAATATAAATATGTGTGTATGTATAACTCACGATTAATATCAAATTTTATATCTGTTTTAAATGTACAATAATATTTACAATCAAATATTTTTCATACTCTTGTTAACTCATTTGCTCCCAAAGACGTATTTATCCGTTTTTTTTTTTTTTTTTTTTTTTTTTTTTTTTTTTTTTTTTAATGCGAGAGCATACAGAAGGCTTTGATGCAGCCTCTGAGCTGAAGAGAACGCTTGAATCAAAGGTAGTTATTACAAAAAACGGCCAGCAGGTCACAGCAGAGTATAAGAGATCAACTGGGGCCATGTTGCAAAAAGCTCTTTTCCCCACTGTTTTAAACAGATTTGTGAATAATGATTAAACTTAGTATATTCCAATGCTAATTGCTGCAAAATGGAAACATAAAAATATACTTTTTTTTTCTAATGAAAGAAGAGATGCTAAACCTTCTTTTGGTAGGTTCCATGTTTTTATAACAAATAGAACACAATATTCTGTGGGCCTTGCAAAATCAGTCAAAATCCAGTAAAACAGCTGGGAGTGAATGAGTTAATATAAAAGTGGAAAAAAACCGTTAAACTAATAGAAACATGGCTGCATCCTTGCGTCATTGATACAGTAATTTCATAATAATTCATAAAATTGAGTTAAATTATTGAAAAAGATGTGCGGTACTGTTAAAATCGAGTGTGATATTGGTTTGTGTTTAGGTTATTTTTTCTGCCACTAGATGGCATAATTGCATTTGTAAGATGTTAGTGACAGCTGAGTGCATTTTGCGTTTCATATTAAGCGCTATCTAATCTTTAACATGAAGTCATTTGTGAAATTCTGCACTTTTTAAAAACTGTCAAATACAATTTGACCACCGTCTCCACAAATATGCATTATATATATATATATATATATATATATATATATATATATATATATATATATATATATATATATATATGTAGTGACCCAAAAACAAGCTGGTTCATGCCAATCAATTCAATTCATTTTATTGTTCACTTACTTGAAGTAGTGACATATCTTCAAAACACTTTCTGCTCACATCACTAAAGTTGAAAGGAATATGAATAAATGAAAACAGTCAGTTTTCAAAATACAAACAAACAATTTTTTTTTTCTTCCCATTATTCAAAATAGAAGATGCATCTTTACAGCCTGTACAAATAAGACACTTACTGTTCATCGTACATTCAGATGTTTTTTTTTTTTTGTTTGTTTTTTTTTTACACATATGTTATTTTAGATTTTAATAGTCATTGATTTTATTAGGGTCATACTGAGCACAAAAAAAAAAAAAGGACCACATGTGGCACCCATTTAATCAAAGCAATTAACGATCAAATACACTGCTACCGCTAAGTCGATGCTGCTGGGTCTTGTCAGTACATCGCCTGCTGCTAAAAGCCATTATTACATCATCACAACATTGTGATTTACTGTACACCGGCTGACCGACATGCTACATGTTGGCTCCACTATCGCTTCATTCAGCTCGACTTTCAACAAAGTACAGCGCTTAGCTATTAGCATTTTCACAAATGCTAACACGAGCTAAGCTATCGCCCACGCTAACTGTATTCGTTTCTCACGTTATCTTTTCATGGAAAGAGGGAGATTGGAAAGTGAAGTGGTTGAATGGGATTCCCTCACTTCCTGTTAATGTCAGCCGCTGTTTGATTTTGCGAGGATCAAGCGTACAGTCGTGCTTGTGCTTTTTTTTATTTTTTTTTTTATGTTGCTTTGTGTTCACTGAGCTATGTCCGGAATGGGATTTCCTTGCCATACAATAAAAGGAGGGCATACCACAGGCAAAAGCAATTTCATTTTCAGGAACAGAAAATACAGTCCATTTCCCCCCAAGGCTTCATTGTGTTCACAGCGTGGCGATTTCTATTGATCCCGCACAGCTGGGTGGTGGTTATTTCAACAAAAGCTCGGGGAAAGTGTTGACCTTTTGAGGAGTGATGCTTTTTAGAAGTTGTCTACACAGGTATAATTTGTTTCTTCAAATTATTTGTGTGAAAAGTCCATTTAAGAAAGAGAAGCCCGCTTACTATTAGCGATGGGACTTTTGGCTCTTTCAGGGGAGCCGTTCATTCGGGAGCCGTTCACGTAAAAGAATCGTTCAAAAAGACTGGCTCTTTTATGTTTTTTGTTTTTGTTTTTTTTCGCATTTTTTGAAAATGGCAAAAAAAAAAGACATATGGAATAGTCTAAAAAAATAACATTTAATGAAGTTTTATTCTCTTAGAACGGGGGTAGGCAACCCGCGGCTCTAGAGCCGCATGTGGCTCTTTAACACCGCCCTAGTGGCTCCCTGGAGATTTTTCAAAAAGGTTTGAAAATTGAAAAAGAGAGAGAAATATATATACAGTATATATATATATATATATATATATATATATATACAGTGTATATATATATATATATATATATACAGTGTATATATATATATATATATATATATATATATATATATATTTTGTTTTAACAGTTGAATTGTACACCACCTTGCTACACAATTGTTGTCCTATAGGTAAACATTGCTGTATTAAGTTTCAGGTTAACTCTTTGACCGCCCAAAACGTTTAATAACGTTTAATAAAATCACGATGTATGCCGCCATAAACGTTAAGTGACGTCAACTACTTTTTTTTTTTTTTTTATATATCAGTGGTCAGTGCAACGTCCAAGTGCAGCGCAGCCGGCTCAATGAGTTGTGAAAAAAAAACAAAAAAAAAAACACCCACTAACTGTGGCCAGCAGATGGCAGCGGTAGCTGCTCGGGCCCTAACTAGAGCTGCGAATTACAACGAAACATGACGCAATCTGATGAAATAGAACGTTTTCAAGGCTGACGTGAATGATCAAAGCCTTTGTAACATTAAACCTAATTTGACGGAGCGTCACTAAACAAAAAATATTAGTATCAAAGTCACTGTTGTGGAGAAAATGTATTGTTTCTTTTCAATTTTCGCCCAATGTCACTCAAATGACCTATTTTCAAATGGTGATTACTAAAGAACGGAATAAGGTAGAAACATACTTTTTTTTTCCTAATGAAAGAATAGAATGCGATCTTTTATGTTGTATATGTAGCAAAAGAACACAATATTCTGTTTGTTTCGAAAAATGAGTTAAAATGCTCGAAATCCGCTGGCATTGGTGTTTTTTTTTTTTTTTTTTTTTTATAATGTGTGGCAGTAAAAGAGTTAAGGACCAGGATGTATTTTATAACTCTTGCATATCTCTACTTCAGTTCACTGACATGAGGAGGCAACTTTTGGGTGAAACTATCAATAGATTTTATGGCATGTTGGTGATTCAATATCAGGACTTTTAAGTGTGACACACTCTGGTCAAGATGGAGGCGATCCCTCTGCTAACGGTCTAGTTACAGTACGGTCACAGTATGACACCAAACTTATAACAACACTCCGTGTCCAAATGGATTATCATTCACGTGCCCTTTTCATTGGCGGTCCGGCTCAAAGTGCTCCATCCGGGATAAGCCCGACCCCCCTCCATCACAAAGTACCCAGATCAGTGGTAAAGAAGCCCCCCTCCTTCTTTTGCCTCCTCCTCAGTCTGTGGGCCCGCCAACAGACGGCAGCCACCAGCAGCATCACGACGCCGATGCAAAGCAACGCCACCGACACCACTTTAGTCTGGAGCAGATTGTTGAAGGTGAACGTCACCCCCGTGCCCGCCATCCCGATCACCAGCGAAATCACCCCGAAAGGGAACACGCAGCGGTACCAGGACTTTTCCGTGCCGCCCGTAGCTTGAGCCAGCCGCTCCAGTGTGGGGAGAGACTCCGGAGGTTTGACTTCTGGCGGCTCCGCGCTCGCCGAGCTGTTTAAATTCTGGTTTTCCGAGTCCTGGGGTAAGGTGTTGGCCTCGCCGCCGTGGCTGCAGTCCAAGTCCGGGTGAAGGACCGGGGCAGGGGGTTGGCGGCCGGAGGAGCAGCCCATCTCCGAGCCGGTGTCCTTGGGTAGCGGTGCGGGAAGGTGCGCCCGTTGGCGGAGGGGATCCTCACGGCGCGCGTTCGTGGCTGATTGCGGCTGGAGCTCGCACCACGACACGAGCTGTGTCTGTGTCACTCTTGTTCCGGTTGTTGCCCTCGATACTTGCCAGCCTGGAAATTGAAGGATAGGAGGAGAATAGCTGAAGATTAAAATAGAAACACAAGGCTACATAAAATATATTTCTGCTTGAAAACATATTTGCAACGAAGTGAATAGGAATTAAAGAGAAAACAAAACAGATGCGGCGGAGTTATTTTTAGCCCCAAACGGAATCCACTCACCGTATTTCGTCACTGCCCATCAACGTCTTCCCTTGCAGCCTCGTAGCGCGAGCTGCGGCGAGCGCGCGTGTGTGCGCCCGTGCTGCCATTGTCCAGGGTATATATAATCACAGATGAGAGGGGGGCGGGGCTTATCGGAAGCGGTCCGATAGGCTCAGGAAGCTGAGAGGTCTCAGAAAGGACGGGTCTGGGTGACGTTAGCAGCCGAGTGCTCTCATTCAGTGGGGCTGATGAATTATTCAACTTTGAAGACCAGTGCCAGGAAAAAGTGTAATATACACAGATGGAAGGAAAAAAATAATAATTCAAAAACGATAGCAGCAGATCATATACAATTTTACTAAATGGGGCAGTTTATATCATAACATACAATTGGCATTGATTTGCTGCCATGTCAACAATATCTACACAACATGTATGTCAAATTGTACGGAAGCGTGTATGGATTAAATTTTTTTTGACTGGAATATACATTCCAATGTATTTGCTAATACGTTTATAAACGGATATTTAATATATTTGAACGTATACATTTTAATGTATTTGCAAGTATATTTGAATGCTATATCATACCAATACATTTGAAAATTATTAAAGTAAACAATGTTTATTCTTCATTTTTAGGATTTATTATTATCACTGCAGTGCATAATTTTCATGTCATTTTTTTTTTTTCGCAATAATGCCACGGGATATAATTGCATATACATTCGAACGTACTTGCAGAAACATTCATACATACTTGTAAATACATTCGAACGCTAAATCATAGCAATATTACGTTCGAAAATTAAGTAAGTAAACATTGCAGTGCATGTTTTCCGTTCGTCATTTTTGTCCATAATTACGGAAAATGAAAAACCATCCTGGTCAACTGCATCATTTTAACGCCCACTCAGGTTATCAAATTAACAATATTTTACTTTCTCTCGGGTTCAGGCCAAAACCTCTTAAGTCACAATTTGGCAAATTTCACATTTTTAAGAAAAATCTATACTCTTGTTCTCTAATTATTGACCAAACGAAAGTGTTGAAAATGGGCTTGTTCTCTTTGATGACACGACGTTAATGGTTGAAATACGTCATTTTCGTGGTCTCCTGAAAAGTGACGATTTTGGAGGTAGAAAGTTTTTGCGATATAAAAACACGATCTGCTACTGCATGTTTTTTTGTTTTTTTTTCTGTTGCTCCCTGCCAACCTCCATTGCGTGCGTCATCCACAACCGCCTGCATGGCAGCGCGACCGACCGCCATGTGTGACATTGCCGCACAAATGCAATATGTGTCCATGTTTATCACGCCTCTCCCCTTGACAGTGAGACGCATTAGCCAGCCTCCAAACCTCCCCTGGGAGACCGTGAATATACCGTGTGTGGGTGTGCGGATTTAATCTGACTTACCTTTCATTGTGAAGCACTGAAAAAAAAATAATTCTGGTGCCCAGGTTCTGCGTTATTTCCCCAGGTTTTTATTTTAGTAGCGGTCTCACAGGAGCATCCGCTGACGAAGGAGGAAGTGGGGTCTCTCCCGCCTAGCTTAGCTCTAAGTGAGTTTGTCACGCTTGCTAACGTGTTCGGCTTTCAATTCAATAAAAAAGATAAATGAAGCATAATAAATTAAAGCAATTCAACAACTACAACCCATAAAGAAAGTTCCAGAAAATACTTTTATTTCATTGTTAGCTTGATGCTAAGCTGCTAAGCTACACCTCTCATCTGATGTACTTGAGGTCTCTCCCCGCCTAGCTTAGCCCTAAGTGAGTTTGTTACGCTTGCTAATGTGTTCGGCTGTTAATTAAATACAAAAAGGTAAATGAAGCATAATGAATTAAAGCAATTAAACAACGACACTCCAAAAAGAAAGTTACAGAAATTACTTTTATTTTATTGTTAGCTTGATGCTAAGCTGCTAAGCTACACCTGTCATCTGATGTACTTGAGGTCTCTCCCCGCCTAGCTTAGCTCTGAGTGAGTTTGTTACGCTTGCTAATGTGTTCGGCTGTTAATTAAATACAAAAAGGTAAATGAAGCATAATGAATTAAAGCAATTAAACAACGACACTCCAAAAAGAAAGTTACAGAAATTACTTTTATTTCATTGTTAGCTTGATGCTAAGCTGCTAAGCTACACCTCTCATATGATGTACTTGAGGTCTCTCCCGCCTAGCTTAGCTCTGAGTGAGTTTGTCACGCTTGCTAATGTGTTCAGCTGTTAATTAAATACAAAAATGTAACAATATCACTGAATTGCAGAAAATTAATTGACAATTTCAGGGAAGACAGTTAAAAACATAAAAGCCCACATTTATTCCATTGAACTTGGTCCAAATTCATGGATAACAATACTCAACTATATAAGCGCTTGCAACTGTACGAGAGATGAGGGCGATCCTCCTTTTCAAGGAGAATTGAAACTTCCGCATACACTACATACATTTTTAAAAATTTCAGATCTACGCTTTTATCCAGTGTCAACTCAAAGCTTTACGGCAATTGGTGATCCAACAAAAACATACACGGCCAAAATTATCATGTTGTCGGTAAATATCTAAAATCCTTATTCTGATTTGAGTTAGAAAAATAGATGGGACACTAGTATCAGCACCTAAACCAGTCGTTCTGGTTAATAATTACGCAATTGCATGCATCCACTATAATCTATGACAGCCGCAAATTGGTCGGAAATGCCGCCCATTGTGCCGAGAGGGAGTTATTTATCACCGCAGACATTTGCTGTCAGCGCTCGCCGTAACTGGGTGTGAATGGGAGGCTTGTTACCGTCCTTGATAAAAGGTCGTCTTCTTAAGACTTTGGAAACCCGTTAGCATCGCCGCCGGTGTTTTCTAGAGCGGGTGAATTAACGGCCAGTGAAGTTCACGTGACATTTTTCAGCGCGCCGTGTCCTCAAATTGTGGCCCCTTTCAAATGGCTTTAATTATGATGCATTTGTAAACAACCTCTCTGCCGCGGAGGGAGGTCAAATTGTTTTCAACAAAATAATATTCCTCTTTTATATTTAAATGCTCTCCGCCAAAATGGTGGGAGAATGTGTTGTAAAGTCACGCGCACAAATGCATTCGCGTATAACAACACCCCGGCATTCCGCGCGTTCACAAAGTCCACCAACGTTACAGTTATGCAGTAATGAACACCGCCTTTTGTCTGCAAAAAATAACTGGACAGCCTGTGCTGATCTGTACGTCCATTTTTTTTTTTGTTTTTTTTGTTTTTGTTTTACACAATGCTTCCACCCAAACAAGTATGTCATAGAGCAGGGGTGTCCAAATTTTTTCATTTGAGGGCCACATACAGAAAATCAGAAGGGCCACATTATGTTATGAAGAGAAATTGTGTTTAGTCCTAAAAATTGTGCAAATAATTTATTTGGGCTTTTTTTTTGCATATTTAAAAAAAAAATGCTACAGTATATAAACCAATTTATTTGTAATATGGCAGTAAGGTTATTATAGTTTTGGAATTTTTCATTTTAGTTAGTTTTTATTCGTTTTCAGGGGGGTTCTGTTAAAAAAAATGCTTAGTTTTAGTTTAGTTTGTTAGTTTCAATATTAGTATTAGTTTTTTTTTTTTTTTTATGTGTATTACATGTTAATATTTACAATATTTTAAAAACATCATGGGCACAATGTCATCTGAAGGTGCTTTTCTATTGGCTGCTGCTAGATGACGTCACTTCTGTGTGAATATCAAAATAAATCTACTAAAAATCACGTTTAAAATCTTCCCCAATTGCTCATGCATTAAATTAATTGCCAAAGACTAAAACGAAGGACGTTTGCTATCATTATAGTTAGTTTCAGTTCGTTTTCGTTTTTTTAAAAAGCATTTTTGTTTTTATTTTATTTCGGTAACAATAGTGTTTTTTTAATTTTAGTGTTTTTCATTAGTTTTAGTGAACTAAAATAACCTTTAATGGCACCTATTTTTCTTACTTTGACCATCTCCAAAAATCTTTATTTATTTGATTCAAATGCCGTTTTTAACATATGTCGCGGCCACTGAAAAATGGACGGCGGGCCGCAAATGGCCCCCGGGCCGTAGTTTGGACACCACTGTCATAGAGGTTGCTTATAATCTGATTTATAACTGTCACAGGAACTTAATGTATTATGTATCCCGGCAAACGCTAATGTACCTCCCAGCATAAATACATAGAATTGTTACTTCCTGTGACTAAACTGTCAAGTGAAGGATGAGACCAACTCGGCATTCCAGCCGACCCACAAAAGCCAAAGGAGCGAAGGTGATACTGATGTTACTCTCGCAGGAAGTCCCCTGTGACCTGCTTTTTTGTGGGTCCTGTCAGAGGAGGTCACTCTTTTCGACAGCATCCTTTCATAATTGATGATGTGAGCGCTCCTAACCCGCCATGGGAGAACGCACCGATGGTGAGGCTTTTGTCAAGAGGGAGACGACAGATCCGCTGGTCCTCTGTTCACGCATGCTTGTTCACAATGAACCGCTTTGTTTTTAATTAATTTAATTAATAGGTCTTTGATTACAGGAAGTACATTATGGAATGTTTTTTTATTTGACTAGCGAGCAAAAAACGGGCAGTGTGTATTACTTTTCACCATCTAGTGGTGAATTAGTAATTAATTCATTTTAAATGCCCACGATTAACTCTTTGACCGCCAAAAACGTTGAATAACGTATTCTAAAATCCTAATGAATGCCGCCAAAAACGTTAATTTACGTTTATTAAATTTTTTTTCCCCCTCTGAATGGGCAGCGCAACGTCTTGTGCAGCACTACCTTGTCACTATCCATCCATCCATTTTCTTGACCGCTTATTCCTCACAAGGGTCGCGGGGGCTGCTGGCGCCTATCTCAGCTGGCTCTGGGCAGTAGGCGGGGACACCCTGGACTGGTTGCCAACCAATCGCAGACCTTGTCACTAAACAAAAAATATTAGTGTCAAAGGCACTGTTGTGCAAAAAAAATGTATCTTTTCACGAAAAGCTTGTTTTTCTCTTATGTCACTCAAATGACCTAATTTCAAATGGTGATTGCTAAAGAACGGAATGAGGTAGAAACATACTTGTTTTTTTTCCTCATGAAAGAATGGAATACAATCTTTCATATGGTAGCCATCATATATATGTCGTCATACCGCGTAATATTCTGTTTGCTTTGAAAGATGAGTGAAAATGCTCCGAATCGGCTGGCACCGTTGGGGTTTTTTGGATAACGTTTGGCAGTCAAAGAGTTCATTTCAATAACATGCTCAAAAAAAAGTTCAATCACGTCAATGTCTATATACATTTTTTATATAATCGTTGGTCTAGTAATAGCTAATTATATTACATAGGCAGTTTGTTGTCATTGAGTACCCGAATTCGGGCTCTTGCTAGCTCTTGCTAGCTTCTCCTGCCAGCTACTTGTTAGCCGTTCCAGTTAGTTCTTGCTAGCCACTTCAGCTAGTTCTTGCTAGCTGCTCTTGTTAGCCGCTTCAGCTGGTTCTTGCTAGCTACTCTTGCTTGCCACTCATGCTAGCTCCTGCTCACCGGGTTGCTCGCTTCACTCCAAATAAATTGTAGTAATTGGTGGAAGGCTGTTCTTCAAAAAAGAGACTATAAGGTCATTCTCAGTTGAATGTTACTGTCACACTAAATATACATTGTGTACACATTGTGTATTGAACTACATAGCCTCGAGGGCTAACAATTAGCATCTATGCGACAGTGTTGCTACATTTTAGGCAACGGATATCTGAACATAAATTGTGCTGCAACACATCCATCCATCCATTTTCTTGACCGCTTATTCCTCACAAGGGTCGCGGGGGGTGCTGGCGCCTATCTCAGCTGGCTCTGGGCAGTAGGCGGGGGGACACCCTGGACTGGTTGCCAGCCAATCGCAGGGCACACAGAGACGAACAACCATCCACACTCACACGCACGCACACCTAGGGACAATTCGGAGCGCCCGATTAACCTGCCATGCATGTCTTTGGAATGTGGGAGGAGACCGGAGTACCCGGAGAAGACCCACGCGGGCACGGGGAGAACATGCAAACTCCACCCAGGAAGGCCGGAGCCTGGACTCGAACCGGAGTCCTCAGAACTGGGAGGCGGACGTGCTAACCACTCGACCACCGTGCCGCCCTGCTGCAACACATCTAGGGAGATAATATAACGATACTTAGAGGCATATATTCTTTATCCTCTGTGATGGATGACTAATAAACCTTGTAACCAAGTGAGGATATGAGCCTCCAGTACATTTTATCCATGTATCTATCTTATAATGCCCTGGGTAGCTAAGGCGCACATACCAGAATGAGCAGCAGAATTGCAGGGAGGAAGTTAATAATTTGTCGTGACTGATAATACCATAGAGTGATATGTTTCTCATTAAAAACACATTCATACAATTTTGTTGTTGATTTTATAGAGCTTCGGGGGAAGCTGTGTACAAATGTAAGCAACATAGTTTAATTAGTCAGAGTGAAAATGGGAACGTGATATTGGTGTCTGTAAAATGCCCATTAAACTGATGTTAATGAGATTGCATTCTATGCTTCTCGTTTGATAGCTGTGATTAAAAATATCCGTCGTAAGGAAGGATGGAGAAAGTGTCTTGTCAAGTGCCTTACCTTGAGGTTCGACATTGTCACGGCCACCTGGTAGCAACTTCGCATGGCAACAGTGGAGCTGGAATGTTTTTTTTTGGCATAAGATTTTGTCCGTTTTTATTTCTTTGTTATTTATTCCTCCTTTCCTATTTCCAGGAGGAGCAAAAATGTGTCTGCTGCCTGAACAACGACTGAAAATCATCAGTCTTTTTGTAAAGGTGCAATTATGGAGACATTTTTCAAAACTATGAAACGTTGATGCGTTATCCACTTTCTACTTTTATTTCTACCAGAGAGTTTTTTGGCGCTTGTTCCCATGGCAGCTGTGATGACTCTCACCATTAAGTAAAACAAAGCGTTTGGCTCATTAAACAAACGTAATGAGCTGAGAGACGTTCACTTTCCAGAGCTGAAAGAGGGGTGAGAGCTAAATGCTATAATGCCACTAAAGTTTAAGTCACGGTAAATTAAAGTGCGTATTATGCGATTGTTTTAATTAAAACTCACCCGTCAAAAAGGTGCCATCCCTTGAAAGTAAAACTAGTGGAGAATCACAGCGCAGCCCACACTGCAAGTGAAGAGCTGCAGGCACAAGGGCACTAAAAATGGAGTGGGTTTCTTTGTTGCATTAGCTCTTTAGACTCCGTCTGAACCCACGTCCTCTTGTAGCCCACACACCCACACTACAGAACAACGGTTCTTCCGACCGTTTGTAAGGTTGAGTCCCTCCACCTCCGCAAACCTGCAATCGGTTTTACACTTTCAAGACACAGACGCAGAAAAAGAATGAAAAGGAATTCATTCTAACTGCACGAGAAGGACGAGAAAGTCAGTTCAGGAAAAGAAGCCTCGTGAATGTAACGAACAATTAGACAAAAGTGTAATAGGCAACTAGAAAAATTTCCACGGAAATTTTGGATGTGACTGCTGACTCTTGCAAGGTGGAAAGCCGCATGCACTGAACAGTTTGCCAAATCCGGTTAAAATCAAGTCACTTCCTGTTAAAATCAAGGCACTTCCTGTTGAAATCAGCTCACTTCCTGTTGATTTTAGGCCACTTCCGGGTCACTTCCTGTTGAAAACAGGTCACTTCCTGTTGAAATCAAGTCACTTTGTGTTGAACTCAGGTCAGTTCCAGGTCACTTCCTATTGAAATGAAGTCACTTCCTGTTGAAAACAGGTCACTTCCTGTTGAAATCAGGTCAGTTCTGGGTCACTTCCTGTTGATTTTAGGCCACTTCCGGGTCACTTCCTGTTGAAATCAAGTCACTTTCTATTTAACTCAGGTCAGTTCCAGGTCACTTCCTATTGAAATGAAGTCACTTCCTGTTGAAAACAGGTCACTTCCTGTTGAAATCAGGTCAGTTCTGGGTCACTTCCTGTTGAAATCAGGTCACTTCCTATTGATTTTAGGCCACTTCCGGGTCACTTCCTGTTGAAAACAGGTCACCTCCTGTTGAAATCAAGTCACTTTGTGTTGAACTCAGGTCAGTTCCAGGTCACTTCCTATTGAAATGAAGTCACTTCCTGTTGAAAACAGGTCACTTCCTGTTGAAATCAGGTCAGTTCTGGGTCACTTCCTGTTGATTTTAGGCCACTTCCGGGTCACTTCCTGTTGAAATCAAGTCACTTTCTATTTAACTCAGGTCAGTTCCAGGTCACTTCCTATTGAAATGAAGTCACTTCCTGTTGAAAACAGGTCACTTCCTGTTGAAATCAGGTCAGTTCTGGGTCACTTCCTGTTGAAATCAGGTCACTTCCTATTGATTTTAGGCCACTTCCGGGTCACTTCCTGTTGAAATCAAGTCACTTTGTGTTGAACTCAGGTCAGTTCCAGGTCACTTCCTATTGAAATGAAGTCACTTCCTGTTGAAAACAGGTCACATTTTCTGTTGAAATCAGGTCAGTTCTGGGTCACTTCCTGTTGATTTTAGGCCACTTCCGGGTCACTTCCTGTTGAAATCAAGTCACTTTCTATTTAACTCAGGTCAGTTCCAGGTCACTTCCTATTGAAATGAAGTCACTTCCTGTTGAAAACAGGTCACTTCCTGTTGAAATCAGGTCAGTTCTGGGTCACTTCCTGTTGAAATCAGGTCACTTCCTATTGATTTTAGGCCACTTCCGGGTCACTTCCTGTTGAAAACAGGTCACTTCCTGTTGAAATCAAGTCACTTTCTGCTGAACTGAGGTCAGTTGCAGGTCACTTCCTATTGAAAGGAAGTCACATCCTGTTGAAATCAGGTCACTTCCTGTTGAAATCAGGTCACTTCCTATTGAAATCAAGTCACTTTCTCTTGAACTCAGGTCAGTTCCAGGTCACTTCCTATTGAAATGAAGTCACTTCCTGTTGAAAAGAGGAAGTTCACTTCAATAGTCATTTCAAACCCCAGTAAAGTAACGCGTTTACTTTACTCCAAAGCAAAAAATAAAATATCTTACGCTTGTAATATTTTTGGGCTGGGTTGAGGTCTGCGCTTTTGTACATGGACTACGGATTCCCTTTTTCAGACCAAACTAAATCAGTGACAGTGATAGTATTTCAAAATGTATGAATAAGCAGTCCTCTCAGAGACCCCCGTGAAATCAATGCCACCGCCCTCCGTCTGGAAGGTCAATCTTCTCTCCGAGCGTTGACAAATCTGACATTTCCCTCATCGGTATTCTGCGCCAGAGCTTCAATCAAGTTATAGATTGGCTCTCCCAGCCACCTTTTGATTAAACTTAGTTATTGTTCCATTACGCCTTATCTCGCAAACGCGGTTGAAGATATGGATGAGGCAAATTCAAGCGTGCGTTCATTGTATGCGTCATACATTAGATCGTCCCGTTTCCTCAGCGGCAACTCCAGAACGAATAATGCGGTATGCAAATAAACGGTCATAATTTAAGGAGGCGAGTGAATGGCTTGGGTTCGGGACAACACACAAAATGACACACGTTGGGCTGTTGCCCGGATGCTGTTGCTAGCCGAGTCCACTGGAAAGTAATTGGCTGCATTTTCTTTTGTGAAATTGGCTCTTTTTATGTTTCTATTTTGGGCTCATACCACTTGCAGCGTAGTGTCAGCCCGGTTATGTAAATCAGCAGCTAATCTGGGCCTTGCTGTGGTGATGGATAGTATGAATGGGTTCTTCCCAATTTATGGTAACAAGCTCCAAAATATCCTGAGTGCCGCTGAACGTATTTTGAGCAAATAAAGCCAGAGAGAATTGTATAAGAACGAGAGAGAATGTTGGCCGATCTCCCCCAAGGCCAATTTGAGCAAATATCACGATGTATTGGGCAATAGTGTTCAGTGGTGGCAGCGAGGACAATCTCTGCTGGCCCAAACACAATCAGAAGCACTCACCTACATTTGCAATCCACATTACACGGCTGTGCAATGAATTAAGATTTAATTACAATTACACGCCATAATCTCAAAATTAGCATAATCTTAAAAAAATAAATAAATTATATATATATATATATTATAATAATAATAATAATAATAATAAATAATATAATCTAATGTGTATGTATATATATATATATGTGTGTGTTAATACTAATTTTGGAGTTGTTTAAATGTATGCATTTGCACCTTTATTCAATTTTAAAATAAGTAATTTAATAAATTTTGTTTCATCCAAAAGGAACTTGCAGAATTATAGCGTTTCAAAGAATTTTCGCAATTTTTTTTTATTTTTATTTTTTTTACATTGAAACAGTTTCTTGTTTTGTACCCAAAAAATAAATAAATGATGCACAGTGCACAAGCTGCACTCCAACTTCAAATTTTTGCCAACATAAATCAATAAATATATATTATTGTAAATTCAGTTTGGTCTTAAAAGCACTTACATAATTATAGTGATTATATATATTTTTTTTAATTGGTCTTAGCTTAAACATTTTCTTGTTTTGTACCAATAATTTCAATTATTGCCAAAAATAATTGTGATTATTATTTTTGCCATAATCGCGCTACTAGATTATAATATTTGTCACATGAAATGGAATGAATTTATTCCCATCAACATTGGTGGTGTAAAAATATGTATTTTAATTAATGGCCACAAATTACTACAAATATTTACTGTTAATTTTGACTTTACTAGCACCCCTGTAAAATTCACATTGTCACCATAAATGAAGTCATGGTCAAATCCATTCATGTTTTGTTTTTTTTTCAATTTATTCTTTCCCAGCCATATGAAGATGAGCAGGCGGCACCATTTGTATTAATGAGGCCCATTAAAAACACAGTGACAGCACCGGAATACTCCAATAGAGGAAAAACGCGATGATGAGTCACACTCGCGGCGAGCTGTTTATTCTCGACACATTGGAGAACTCGGCATGTGCCCGGCCCGGCTTTTCTTTTGCCAATCGACGCAGAAATCGACGGCTTGCAAATGATATCATAACAAAAAAAAACACGAGCAGATGGCGGCAGCTTCCGGGAGAGATAAATATATTTCACACACCCTCAAGCTAATCTGATAAATGGAAGCACGCAATATAAAAAACAAACAACTTGTCGCCGCAGTGCCACACACAGGAAGCGACAAGCAGTTGCGACGGCGGCAGCGACTGACGTCATCTTCTAGCGCCATTTGTTGACAACAGATTTGATTGGCTATTAAATTGGAGGGAACCGTTTTTTTATTTTAGTTAGTTTTTATTAGTTTTCAGGGTGGTTCTGTTAGCTTTTCTGAGTTTAGTTCTTTAAAAAATGCTTAGTTTGTTAGTTTCAGTATAAGTATTAGTTTGTTTGTTTTTTTAAAATGTGTATTACTCGTGCTCAATATTTAAAAAAAAAAACAGCATGGCAGTGACGTCATCTCTTGGTGTTTTTCTATTGTCTGTTGCTGGATGACGTCACTTCTGTGTGACATACTTCCAAACGTCATTATTCTGGTTTATATCAAAATAAATCTACAAAAAAAAAAAAATCACATTTAAGATCATCCCCAAAGGCTCGTGCATTAAATTAATTAACAAAAGACAAAAACGAAGGACATGTTTGCTATTATTATAGTTAGTTTTAGTTAATTTTGTCAACATAAAATGTAGTTTCAGTTAGTTTTCGTTTTTTAAAAGCATTTTCGGTAGCAATATTGTTTTTTGAATTTTAGTTTTACTTTTTTTCATTAGTTCTAGTTCACTAAAATAACCTTTAATGGCACCTGTTTTTCGATACCCTTTTTACCATCTCCAAACATTTTTCTTTTTGTTTACTTTATTTGAACTGAGTCAAATGCCGTTTTTTTTAGCACATGTCGCGGGCCACTGAAAAATGAGCGGCGGGCCGCAAATGGCCCCCGGGCCGTAGTTTGGACACCACTGGCTTAAATGTTCATTTTAAATACAAAAAAAAAAGCTTGTTTTATACATTGGAGGTGGTAATTTGTCAACTGTGAGTTTTTACAAACATACACAGACTACTCAAAATCCTGTTTTATGGTATTATTCAAGTTAATCTATTTTATTTCAGCCTAAACAGTTTTTTTTTCCCTGCAAATGTGGGAAGAACCAACCTCTTTCTGGATATAATGTTGTCCAAACTGTATGTTGATCCCTAAATTCCTAATAAAGATAACCATCTGATCTGTCAAAAAAGGTCATAATTGACTCTTAATAACATCCAACGGAGCAAGATGACAATCAAAGTGTCATGCATTTTAAAATGACTAAATTCTGCACATTTTTTATGCACATGAAAACAGTGGTGTAGGTTAGTTACTAAACACTGACTAATAAAGTCAGACAACTGAAGACAATGGCACAAGCGAGAAGGTAATTCCATATTCCAACCACACGATGGCAGCAAAGCTCCACCAAAATGAACGCGCAGCTCTTTACGGCGCATTCAACTGGCCACGAAGTAATAATAATAATAATAATAATAATGCAAGAGCTAAAAACTTGGCTTGTCAAAAGGGAAATTAGTTATTTTTAGTGATCAGAGTTAGAGGCTACAATATAATATTTGTGTTGTTGTTGTTTTTGTTTCAGTTCATTCATTGCTAACACAAAGCTGTTTTCATAGAAAACAAATAGCATAGTACAATATGATTATTTTATTTTATTTTATTTTTTTTGCTTTTATTGGCCACATATCAACTTGATCCTCCCTTCCATTTGTTTCCTAACCTTGTTTGTTTTTTTTCCTGTTTATTATCTTCCTGTTTGTTATCACCTGGTGGTTTCTTGTCCTCCTTCATTGCTTGGGAGTTGCCAAGTTTTCACCAGCTGGTCGCCATTGTGACTTCCCAAAAGATTCTACTTCCACTTATTAACCTGTGCTCTAAAAAATAAATAAATAAATAAATAAATAATAAAAAAGAGTGTGGAAAGATGTTTCCAATTGAAGAATGTAAGTAATTAACCCTTCCTCCGCTCAAAACAACAACAACACTAATCCTACAGCAGATGTTGTTTTGCCCCTCCAAATTATATCCGTCAAATCTGTTGTTGTATACACATTAGTGCACTTGTTTATCATAACCCCAAAACGAACCAATAGCCCGACACGCCTTGTTTGGGTTGATGGATTTCATTCGTTCGCACTTAACATTCGTCACTAATTTGTTAAATAACAGAAACAGGATGGAACAATAGTATTGATTTGTGAAAACAAAAAACAAAACAAAACAAAAAAAAAAGACGTGTAATTGACTGGAGCTTTCTGCCCAACAGTGACGCTATGTCTCCGGGTTTATGATTCTGTTTATGTACCATAAAAGTTATTCAACCAAACAATCAGGTGGGGGGAAAAAATAATAATTCTAACCTCACATTTTCCAAATTAACAGTGATTTATTGCTTTGGACGTTTAAGGTGGGAAAAAATGTACAGTTTGGCTTTGGAATGCTGTACACAATGTCACACAAGAGGGGCATCAGAAAAAAAAAAAAAAAAAAGGTGGAAAACTTACGGAGCAGGCCCAGGAACACGTTCTTGGTGTCGTATGGGAAAGGTAGACTTGTGGTTGGCATGCATCGCAGTTTTGAGGTTGAGGGTTTGAATCTTGGATTCTTGTGGGGAATTTTCTCTGGGTACATTAGTAGGGTGATCAGGACGATCCCGTTTTTTTTTTTTTTTTAGCTTTGTGTGGATTTCGCCAGCTCCATTTTTTGCCCCACTTTTATGGAACCCTTTTTTTTTTCTTTTTTTTTTACATTTCTTGCCCAGTCAGCAAGCTAACCGTTTGTGTATGTTAATCACATAATCACATACTTGTCATAGTGATTCATACGATAAACCAAAGGAAGTTTAGTGTTAAATTTCTTCTTATTTACTTTCACATTCATATTTAGGTGTAGTAGGTGCGTTTTTGTCATACCCGAACTAGAACTGCTTCCTGCTTCCATGACTAAGAATCATGGGAAATGTTGTTCAACTAGTTAATGCTACGGTTGTCGGGCAGACCCAACATACTTTGGCTTTCTATCATGTTTCAAAATCATGCATGTTAAGTTCAGTGAAGACTCGAAATTGTTTATAGGTGTGAATGGTTTGCGTCCGTTGCCTTATTATACAGTCAAACCTCGGTTTTCGAACGCTTCTGTTCTCGACCAAATCGGTTTTCGACCGGAAAATTCGAGAATTTCATGTCTCAGAACTCGTCCAAAAAAATCGTCTCTCGACCAAACTGAAAAAAAAAAAAAGCCGAGCGTACCTGAACACGACTCACTCGGGAGCCGAGCTAGCTCGAATGCCCAGGATGCTTCCTCCGGAGCACATTCGTGTTCAAAGTTCGTTCGGAGCAGACCTGTTCATTGTTATTTACGCAAATCTGACTTTTTTTTAATTTTTTATATATTTTTGTAGTTTTAGTTTTAGTTTTTTAGTTTTGCATTGTGTATTAGCCCCTAATCATGGGTCCAAAGAAAGCAAGTGCATTTTTTTTTCATCATTTTAACTCATTCACTCCCGGTGACAAGTATACTCGTCAATTATATTTTTCAGAGTGGGGATAGATGGGAAGAATCTGATTATGCTCCACTGTAAATGACAAACTTGGAAACAACTTTACTGATGCCCAACCACCGGTAGATGACATCATTGCCCCATTTTATATGAAGTAAACACAGTTTCAGAGTCCATGGGAGAAATGGCTGTATTTTGGCAAACCTATATTTTTCTACTATCAATTTTAAAAGAACGGGACAGCGCAAAAATTATTCTATTCTATTCTGTCATTTGGTAGATTCGGCTTATATATAATTATTGAACGTAATGTCGCGTGGGTATTGAAAATTTTTACATTTTCCAAGATGACTGGTAGTGAAAGAGTTAAATAGGATATCTTCTATTAAAATGAAACAGTGTCTATTTCTACCCTTTTCTATTTATGGTAAACAGTATACAGTGCAGTTTATGGTGTAAAATAGTTAAAAAAAAAAAAAAAACTTGGAAAAAGTTTTTTTTTTAGACTTGGAACGGATTAAAATTATTTACATTCATTATAATGGTAAATATTGTTTCAGATTTCGAACAATTCGTTTTTGGAACATCCTTCTGGAACGGATTATGTTCAAAAACCGAAGTTTGACTGTCATTGGTTGGCAATCGGTGCAGGGTGTACCATACTTCTTGCGCTAAATTATCCCACCATCCTAACCAAGAAAACTGCTATATAAAATGGATAGGTGGAAATGTGAAGACACCTGAAGAGCGACTGCAAAAAAACAACAACAAAAAACATGAATATAGATATTGGATTATCATCCAAACAGCAACTGCCATTTTTCAAGCTTCTAATGGAAACGATGAGGACCTTTGTCTCTGCTGAGACAGTAGTTCATGTAGCAGTCACGCAACCAGAAATTCTACGAGGCCAGCAGCACACAAGCAGTTTCACAGAAGCTAACAAATCAGGCGGAATATTGCTTGCGGAGGTCTTTAAAAGGGAAGTACATTGTGCAAATGGGCATCTGGCATCAAGGGAGGTCGTGACGTGACACGTACCCCAGTGGAGGTTTACGCGTAGGGGTTCCGAGCCAGTTCCCGAGGCAGAGCCCCCGGGCGGTGGATCACCGAGGAAGGGGAGAGTCATCCGCAGATGTGGCAGCGAGAGCTTCCAGATGACTTGTTGCTAAGGAGAGGACAGCAATACCATCAAAGTAGCAAACCATCTGGATGCAAGCTTAGCTCTGATCCGCCCCAGCTGGGTCACCTGGAGGAGGGCGTATGACGCCGAATGATTCCCGGAACATGGCTGAAGGTGCGTACGCGCGGATCGTATGGACAAAGCTCACTGATGCTTGTGTTTTGTTCGGTCAGTCTCCCAGCATATATACCCCAAATCCCGTGCACCGAGCTTCTATCGCCACCTTTAGTTCCAGTGAGGACGTCCTAGGCCAGCTGCCAGATCAAGCCTCTTTCCCCTCCTGCTCTGAGGCCTCCCCACTGTGACATGTCCGGAACACCGCACCTGGGCAAGTGTAGTGGAGCAGCTGCTCTCATCAAGATCTCTTCTGAGGGGAGCTCATCCAAAGGTTAGACCAGACACCCAGCGAAGGAACTTGCTTCAATTACCTATCTTGTTTTTTTACTACTACTCAGATGTAGTGGCCAGTGAAGTCCAAAGACCCTCGATGACACAGTGCGTCAGTCTCATAATCTGAAGGTCGTGCGTTCGATCCTCACTCGGGGCATATATTTTGGATGACTCTTAGGATCGTTTGCACAAAAAGGTTCTGGATCAGTCTTACCTCTCTGCTGGTCACTTTAAGTTGCTTAACTCATTTACTCCCAATAACGTATAAATACGTTTTTTTTAATGTTCTAAGTGTCCCAAAGACGTATTTATACGTTTTTTTGTTTTTTTGTTTTTTTAATGCTAGAGCATACAGAAGGCTTTGATGCAGCCTCTCGACTGCAAAGAACGGTTGCAGAAATGGTAGTTATTACACAAATGTCCAGCAGGTGGCAGCAGAGCAAAGGAGATCAACCAGGGCCATGTAGAAAAAAAAGCTCAATTACTTACAATTTTAAATGGATTTGTGAAAACTGATGAAACTTAGCTCTCTTCTAATGCTAATTGCTGCAAAATGGAAACAGATAGAAACATACTTTTTTTTCTGATGAAAGAAGAGACTTTAATCTTTCTTTTGGTAGGTTCCATGCTTTTATAGCAATTGAACACAATATTCTGTGGGCCTTGCAAAATCAGTCAAAATCCAGTAAAACAGCCCGGCGGCGAACGGGATTGCGAAATGTGAAAATGGCGGCGAGTGAATGAGTTAAGAAATTATTTCAGGAGCAACAGGTCATATTGTCTTCTCACCTCGTTAACTCTTGCTAGTTGCTACTTATATTGAGGGTTAAGGTTAAATCTGTATTTTGCATTAGAAGCTTGTCCAAGCATGTCCTTGGCCTTCCCTCATTGATCCTTAGAAATTGAAGCAATTGAAAATGACTGATGTCCCAAGTATATCCATACCTCTATTGCTTATTACGTCTGGCTAATTTGAATGAAGCCCATCTGCTAAGCATGACATTTTAATTTCAATGGAGGCAACATGCGTCAGGGACGTGTTTGAGGTCATATCGCACCATGGAGGTTCCTCTTTTCGGCTGACCGCAGACTCATCTTTCTCTGATCTCTGTATGCTTTGGCAAGACCAACAAAGCCCCCCCCCCCGGTAGAGAGCAGCTATCTTCTCTATTCTTGGGATGAAAAGGAGAAAGCTATCACCCAGTGAGCATCCTGGAAACCTCAGCAAATGGTTGGTCCTCCTCCGCTTTGAAGTGTTCACTTCCGCGGGGACAGCAGGTTGGAAAAGCGCATAAGTTGATACCAGAATGATGTTCAAATGTTTGTCAATGGGTCCTTTCATCCATCATAAGGAAAGTGTATGGATAAAGTACCATACTGGCATGAACCGTCCCCTTTTTCATTTTAAAGTTTTCTTAAGATGTCGTCTTGACATAACGAGGTGAGAAGACAATATGACCTGTTGCTCCTGAAATAATTTCTTAACTCTTTCACTCGCCGCCATTTTCACATTTCGCAATCCCGTTCGCTCTCGGCTGTTTTACTGGATTTTGACTGATTTTGCAAGGCCCACAGAATATTGTGTTCAATTGCTTTAAAAGCATGGAACCTATCAAATGAAAGATTAAAGTCTCTTCTTTCATCAGGAAAAAAAAGTATGTTTCCATTTTGCAGCAATTAGCATTCAAAGAGTTTCATCAGTTTTCACAAATATATTTAAAATTGTAAGTAATTGAGCTTTTTTTTCTGGCCCTGGTTGATCTCCTTTGCTCTGCTGCCACCTGCTGGCCGTTTGTGTAATAACTACCATTTCTGCAAACGTTCTTTGCAGTTGAGAGGCTGCATCAAAGCCTTCTGTATGCTCTAGCATAAAAAAGAATAATAATAATAATAAACGTATAAATACGTCTTTGGGACATGCCACCTGCTGGCCATTTGTGTAATAACTACCATTTCTGCAAACGTTCTTTGCAGTTGAGAGGCTGCATCAAAGCCTTCCCTATGCTCTAGCATAAAAAAGAATAATAATAATAATAATAATAAACGTATAAATACGTCTTTGGGACATGCCACCTGCTGGCCATTTGTGTAATAACTACCATTTCTGCAACCGTTCTTTGCAGTTGAGAGGCTGCATCAAAGCCTTCTGTATGCTCTAGCATAAAAAACAAAAAAACAAAAAAACGTATAAATACGTTATTGGGAGTAAATGTGACAGAATCAGTCCTAAAATAGGTTTCATGCAATTTCAGTGGTTATGTATCTAGGAAGCTTGAAGAACAATTGCAGTTGGTACAGCGCAGGAAAGAAACTTGTAAGGAAGTGTGGCAGAGCTGTCATAGTTTTGTTTATTTTGTTTGACTACAATAAAATGAGACTATTTGTATGAATAGGAAAAAAAAACCACTCAGCAACAACCACATATAGCAATCCAAAAACACACTTGTGTACCTCACTCGTATTGTTTCCTAGCCTTTAAAAAAAAAAAAAAGCTGAATTAGCGACATCCCGCGGGTAGAAAAGGGGCGAATGTACATTGTGCACACAAAGTGGTATCTGTGAGTGGAGGCAACATGAAAATAAGGGTTTTATTGTGTAATAGAGTGACTGCAGCCAATACAGGGCAAAAATAGAAACCTAATGTGATCCACCGGGGTTGCACAACTGGTTGCGCTTACGCGACTCTACATATGTTATTAAGTTCGGCGGGGTTGCCGCAGCCAGGCACTGTCGATTGGTTTGACGTCAGAGTGGAAGACGGGTGGGGGGGGGGGGGGGGACGTTTACCTTTCGATTCAGTGTCAATGGAGAAAAATCAATAGTAGAACGCAAACTGATAGAAACAATCAATTTAGCGGTCTCTACTCTTGTTTATGCTTTCATGAATGCTTCAGTTATGCACAATGTCGAAGCTATGGCAGGAATGTGTCAACTCATTTGCTCCCAATAACGTGTAAATACGTTTTTTTTTATGTTTTAAGTGTCCCAAAGACGTATTTATACGTTTTTTTTTATTTTTTTATGCTAAAGCATACAGAAGGCTTTGATGCAGCCTCTCAGCTGCAAATAACGGTTCCAGAAATGGTAGTTATTACACAAACGGCCAGCAGGTGGCAGCAGAGCAAAGGAGATCAACCAGGGCAGTGTAGAAAAAAAGCTAAATTACTTACAATTTTCAATAGATTTGTGAAAACTGATGAAACTTAGCTCTCTTCTAATGCTAATTGCTGCGAAACGGAAACAAATAGAAACATACTTTTTTTCCCCTGATGAAAGAAGAGACTTTAATCTTTTTTTTTTGATAGGTTCCATGCTTTTATAGCAATTGAACACAATATTCTGTGGGCCTTGCAAAATCAGTCAAAATTCCGTAAAACAGCCGGGAGCGAACGGGATTGCGAAATGTGAAAATGGCGGCGAGTGAATGAGTTAATGATTATATATCACACTCTGATATGGAATCACGTCTTTTGCTGCAGTTTTAGATTTTTCGACAAAACTACTCTCAAAATGTACTTAAAGGAGAAGTTTGTAGTTTATTTCCCTGTTAATTACCCATTTTGACAGCGTGGCACAAAAAAAGGGAACTTCTTGCCACGCAGTGAGAAGAATAAACGAGCTAGGTAGCTGCTAGCTAACATTGGTTCAAGATTCCATTTTATTTACATAATGATAACTAAAAATAGACGTCACCTTTGTATTGTTTCAAATAAATATCAGCTTTGATGAACAAACCTCTGCACACACTGAGAAGAAAAGATAAGCTAGCTTGCTAGCTAGCCAGCTTACTATCTTGTGCTTGTGTACATGTCGGCATCTTAGTGTTGGTCCCCGTGTGTGCACGCATGTGTTGAGCTCAATGTGCTTCCATTTAACCCTTTTTCTTCTGAGTGTGGCACTTTTTTTTTTCTTTTTTTTTGTTTACCGGCGAACTGCTGCATTGAGATTCCACTTAACGCCACATTTCCTGTTCGCTCAACTGCATCTGAGCAGCCGGAGGCAACTGGACGCGCACGCGCGCATGCATACACACGCAAACAGACTTCATTGACGAGTGTGCAGTGCAATCCAACCTGTTGCACTTTAAAAAAAAAAAAATGTCATTCTTTGCTTAATTTATTTAACTCATTCACTGCCATTGACGGGTAAAGACGTCAAAGTTACATTTTTATAGGACTGGCAGTAAATGAGTTTTTTTTTTTTTTTTGTTCTGCTATTGTGTGTCCAAAAGGGCATGAATATAAAACAGAAATAGGCTCAGCAGGATGACGACTTTCCTGCAACGGCATCGAAAAGACGGGTGTCGCCACCTCAGACACCTCATCCTGCCCTCAGTCTATCTTGGTGCATGATTTACACTTAAAAATATCATTTGTGGCCGAGTCAGGCCTGATGCAACCTCGCCATTTTGGGAGTATCACCTATTGTTATAGTAATATGAGTATGTACTGCCTAACAACTCAGAAAAATAAATGCTTATTCATTCTTTTTTTTTTTTTTTCTTTTTTTTTTGAGCAGATACATTTAAAAAGGGGGTGCATACAGAAAACTTGCTCAGCCTGGTAGTCCTGATTGATTAAAAAAAAACAAGTAATTTCGTTTTTATCTGCTCATTTCTGAAAATGTGTCCATGAGTGAGGTGTTCTCAACTTCCACTGTTACATAACAGTGGGGCTAATTTATATAATACACCCCCATGGTGAGTTTCTGTGCCGGGCAAAGATCCAGAGCACTTTCTTGGAAGAAATAGGATGTTTTAAGTGTCCTATTATCCTTGGGATATATTCAATAATTTTGAAACTCTAGCATGTAATGTCCCATATAAAGCTAACGAATAACGGCACTGCCCCTTTTTTACAGGGGGGATTAAAAATGTCAAAGAAGCAGGTGACCATATTGAAAAGGACACGACAACGACTAACGGACATGATATTGCGTTTGGAGCCCGCCCGGCTCGTACCGACTTTAATTACGAACGCATTAACTCGAACCCAAATGAGAGCGTAAGGTTTCCCTGACAGATTAATGGCGGAGGAGGAAACCGGCGTGACTCATACCCGCCCACTTGAACAGCCTAATAACTCGACTCTGGAGGACCTCACGAGTCACGGGCTGGCCCCAACGCGCGCCACCGCGGTGCCTGCGGGGACTTCTTATTCTATTATTTCAATACAGAGCGTCTTTATTTGGTGACCTTCTTAAAATGCGGCAGTAACAGACGTTGAAAAGGGGGGATGCTGCTCGGGAGCCCGATATTCCCATGGGAAATCACAGTTAGATCTCAAATGGTGGGCGCAAACTTTATTATTATTTACTTGGTGTTTAACTCATTCGCTCGCCGCCATTTTCACATTTCGCAATCCCGTTCGCTCACGGCTGTTTTACTGGATTTTGACTGATTTTGCAAGGCCTGCAGAATATTGTGTTCTATTGCTATAAAAGCATGGAACCTATCAAAAGAAAGATTAAAGTCTCTACTTTCATCAGAAAAAAAAGTATGTTTCTATCTGTTTCCGTTTTGCAGCAATTAGCATTAGAAGAGAGCGAAGTTTCATCAGTTTTCACAAATCTATTTAAAATTTAAGTAATTTTGCTTTTTTTCTACATGGCCCTGGTTGATCTCCTTTGCTCTGCTGCCACCTGCTGGCCGTTTGTGAAATAACTACCATTTCTGCAACCGTTCTTTGCAGTTGAGAGGCTGCATCAAAGAAATCAATGAAACATGACAAAATCTGATGAAATAGAACTTTTTCAAAGATGAATCATCCAAGCCTTAGTCATATTATTTTTTTATTTTTTATTTTTTTATTTAAACGTGGCAGTAAAAGAGTTGGTGTCATTTTGTCGTGTTTAATTTATTCTGAGCTAATTTTTTTTTTGTCTTAAATGTCTGACTGATGTCATGCTATGCAACTAGCGAGCTTCTCTCTCCCCCCCCAAAAAAACGAGTTCGCAAACTGTTTTATTTTGAAATACACCGGATTTACCTTAATGCGAGACGCTCTATTTTCTGTCCGGCTCGTGTAATTTCTTCAGCTTCATGAAAATCCGCATACGGTGTCCGGAAGTAATAGAACGCTTGCGGAAACCTTCCGCATCGCCGCAGTCGTTCCGCACCGCACCGAAGCCGGTGTGAATTGACACGCAGACTTGAGTGCGTTCTATAATTGCGGCCTCCGTACGGAGACCGCACCGCGTCCGTTTCGCAGTCAGTGTGAGTTGGGCTTTACTCCGGTCAAAATACGTCTGCTTAAAATGACAAAAACGGCCAGCAGGTGGTAGTAGAGTATAAGAGACCATCCAGGGCCATGTTGCAACGAGCTCCTTTCCCCACTGTTTGAAACAGATTTGTGAATAATTATGATGAAACTTGGACATATTCTACTGATAATTGCTGCAAACCGGAAACGGATAGAAATCTACTTGCGCCGGGGTCGCTTGTGTATTTGCTTGATGGTGGGAAGGTGCCAGTGGAAAAAGCCCTCACTCTCTTTTTAAAGGCAGCTGCTTATTTCCCAGCACCTCACACTGGTCTTTTCCTCTCCCCGCGTTGGCACACGGTTGAGGAAAACCCTCGGCGCGCACACGCGCGTATATTTGCGCGTCCGCCCTCGCACCTCGTCACTTCTGATGCTGCAGCGGGAAGCCGAAGCTGCCAGGAGAACCCCAGACTGGCAGGCGTGCCGCACGCCCACGCACACATGATTTTTAACATACACGTGAGCCTCACGCACACACGCATATTTAAATATACAACACACAAGTCCTTCCGCTGCACGGACCAGCTTTTCCATAACTTTACTGCGTTTTCTCTAACAAGTCAAACTTGTTCTGACTTGCTGCGATTATGGTCGAGGGTCACCTGCGAGGTGACGGAATACTGCTCATGCAAACAAATCACATTTTCCGGTCAATTTCATTTTGTTTTTTAAATCACAAATGAGTTTTCAAATCTTTAAATGAAAAATTCAATTCTCAAAAAAATACTAGGTAAAAACGAGGGAGGTAACGATATCCAAACATCACGGTACGATATGAAGGTCACAATACGATAATTATCACGATATTGTGGGGAGGTTGCAGATTTAAAAAAAAAAAAGGTCACATTTATTGTAACAAAAAAAAAAAGAGCTCATATACTGGACAAACAGCAAACGCAATATTGTACATTATAGCAATGCATATAAATGACCTCATCTGACCCTGAGCATGGATTTTAAACATAGAAGGGCCAAAACATGCCTTGTGAAAATTAAACGGCACTAAAAAAAAAATAGACACCAGAGGGTGCTAGAACTTTATAAATGGAAATTAAACCTGACCTTTTTTTTTTTTTTTTTTTTAAACAGATGTTCTGCTTTTAATATTGCGACATGACAACAAAATGTTAATAATCTAGATTTTTTTCATTTTTTTTTCCCCCATAATGCCATGGGAAAAATGCTATTTTGTTTTTAGCATTTAGCCTATGATATACCAATGCGTTCAAAACTTAATAAACATTTATTCATAATTTTTATGGTTATGTCAGGACACGTACTTTCTGCTCAGCATTTTTTTTGTAATGCCCTGTGCACAAAAAGGTTTTAGCATTTAACCGTCAAGTACAAGCACGTTCAAACGTATTTAAATACGCTTAGATAGGGGGTAAAAAAAAAAAAAAAAAATCTTGTCCTGGCACTCGGGTTTTTTGTTTTTTTTAAATGAAAATATTGTCACCCTAATTTGAATATATTTATATATTTGTAAGTACGTTTAAGTGTATTTCTGACGTACTTGCAAATCATTTCGAATATATTCAACCGTGTTCCAACGTACTCGCAAATACGGCCGAGCGTATTTACAAGTACGTTTAAATGTATTTGCGAATACGCCGCAACGTTAATTTGCCAGTCAAAAATGTTTACTCCACAATTCCATAAATTTCGGCTCCAGGGCATGTTGACGTTGATTACCATGATTACCTTTCTAATCCTCCTGTCCATACATTAAATAGTAGTGACGTGCATTAGCCAGGGAAAATCCATCATATGGGAAAGGGGAGGTGCTTGTAGTCAGTGGATGAGAAACGAGCGGAAGCTTCCTTTTTTTTTTTTTTTTTTCCAGTTGTCTGTTTGCACGTGTGGACGGTTTACATGGAGTTGGTTGTGTACGCGTTTGCCAAGCGCGCACTGGAACGGGAAGTGGGCTTTGGGTTTCTCCGCTGAAATGTCAGCTGAGTCGTGTTACCACCAGCGGATCAGAAAGCAGTCAGGCGTCAGTGGGCCCTTCCCGGGTGGAATTCTGCTGATTCCAGGGTTGCGCGCTTGCTTCTCCCCATTAGTGTGTGTGGGGGGTGCGTGCATATGGATGCGCACGACTGGCTGGGCAGATGTTGGCGTTTATTGCTAAACAGTAATGCAGCAGAGCATCCCCTTTTAACATGAATCATCTTAGACTGTTTAGCAGCGCATATCTTTTTTGCTTTTAAATCCGAGCCTGTCAGACATTTTGGTGGCAGAAATTCACCTGTTGGAACCGCGTCTGTGTATTGACGCAGGTCGTCGAATGCTATTTGGGTGAATTTGATTCGGGGGAGCAGGAAGGAAGACGGATTCGGTGCTCCAGGGGACATTTGGTGGATGTCATTGAACTTCATTGAACCCTTGGAATCATTCCAGAAAAAAATATTGTATTTATCATCATCATCCTGTTTATCATCATCATCATCATTATCATCATCATCCTGTTTATCATATTTATTATCATCATCATCATCAACCTGTTTATCATCATCCTGTTTATATTTATTATCATCGTCCTGTTTATCATATTTATCATCATCATCATGTTTATCATCTTTATCATCATAATATTTATCATCATCATCATGTTTATCATCATAATCATCCTGTTTATCATATTTATCATCATATTTATTAGGGGTGTTAAAAAAAATCGATTCGGCGATATATCGCGATACTACATCGCGCGATTCTCGAATCGATTCAATAATAGGCAAAATCGATTTTTTTTTTTTATTTTTTTTTATTTTTTTTTTTAGGATTCACACCTTAAGCATGGAAGAATGTTATATGAACGGAACATTAAGCCTTAATATTTTATTTTAATGCTGTTCAAACATGAAACAGATTACAACCTCTATAAGACTGAAATTTCAGATAAATAAATAATACATTTTCATATAAATCTTACACTCTACAAGCTTACTGATTAGTATTTTCTAAATTTGAATGAAAAAAAATCGCAACAATCGACTTATAAATTCGTATCGGGATTAATCGGTATCGAATCGAATCGTGACCTGTGAATCGTGATACGAATCGAATCGTCAGGTACTAGGCAATTCACACCCCTAGTATTTATCATCATCATCCTGTTTATCATATTTATTATCATCATCATCATCAACCTGTTTATCATCATCCTGTTTATATTTATTATCATCGTCCTGTTTATCATATTTATCATCATATTTATCATCATCGTCATGTTTATCATCTTTATCATCATCATATTTATCATCATCATCATGTTTATCATCATAATCATCCTGTTTATCATATTTATCATCATATTTATCATCTTTATCATCATATTTATCATCATCATCATATTTAACTCATTTGCTCCCAAAAACGTATAGTTTTTTTTATGTTTTATATCAAGTATTTGATGGAGCTTCTGACCTGAAGAGGTCGCTTAAAGTAATGGTAATTATTACAAAAATAAAAACGGCCAGCAGGTGGCAGCGAAGTATAAGAGGCCAGCGGGAATACTAAAACAAGGTCTACCCTGCCTCTGTACAAATTTAGACTGCGCCTCACGAGAGATGGATAAAAACTAGCTGAACTGCTGATGTTAGATCGGTAACTAGTACTTGACAATAAGCATTTATCACGTATCCATCAAAATAGTAGTGAATGTATGTCTGTTTCTTCCTCTCTTTGCTCCCATCTGGTGTCCTACTAAATATGAAACTTTTTTTTTTTCAACTTCCCGATGACAAACGCCCTTGATTAAATCCAGATGCACGTAAACATCGGGCCCAACCCAGACCTGGTTTCTCCTTGGGGTTTGTATCATCTTGAGGCTTGGCAAAGGAGCTGCAACTAAAACCTCGGATTAAGGCTGAAACTGCGGATGGGGGCGTACGGATGTGACTCCGGTTTACACTCAACCAGAACTTTGAGCATGACAAAAACTGAGATGGACTTGAGGACAGATAATGACAGAGCTGACGAGTTACACAATGATTTGAATGACTCTCAGAGAATAAGTGGGACTCGGATGCATGAAATAGAAATAGGAAATAAACATGGAAATCATACATACATAAACATGTACAAACAACAGTAATAAAATGAGTACATATTTGCAATTGAATTTAAAATGAATCATCAAAACCCAAATGTGTAATATTAAATCATGGCTTTGTGCCCTGCTCCAAGGAACAAAAAGTATAGATCCCGTCTATCTTTGTGTTCCCGATAAAAACACGCCACAACATGTCCAGATGAGGTTACGTTATGCACTCTGCTGTTTATGTGCGTGTCTGTCAGAGTGTGTGGTGAAAAACAGGCAGTGGACTGGGCACGCTGCCGCCGTCTATTGACACAATCCTGGCAAAATCGTGTGACGGGCGCTCCGAGAAATGCGGCTGGCGGGGCTCGGTGCTGCAATTCGATCCATGCCTTCGAACAAAACAATCTGAAAAGGACACAGCTCTATTTTCTCCTACCTGATCTTTTTCTTCCATGCTGTGTCCAACCAACCCTTTCGGAATATTGAGCCAAATTGTCAGTTTGTCTGTGAGACACGTTAATAAGATTAGCAATGTTGTCACCATCTTACGGAGCCCCTCTGATGTCAGTGTCTGAATTTTGATTTTTATTTGCTAATCTGTACCCACAGTTTAGTAATCTGTACCCACAGTTTATGCGTATTACATAACGCCACAGAAGAGCGAAACCGTCGGTACGGTTTACTAAACTGTGGGTAGAGATTAGCAAACTGTGGGTACAGATTAGTAAACTGTGGGTACAGATTAGTAAACTGTGGGTACAAATTGCTAAACTGTGGGTACAGATTAGCCAACTGTGGGTACAAATTGCTAAACTGTGGGTACAGATTAGCCAACTGTGGGTACAGATTAGTAAACTGTGGGTACAAATTGCTAAACTGTGGGTACAGATTAGTAAACTGTGGGTACAAATTGCTAAACTGTGGGTACAGATTAGCCAACTGTGGGTACAGATTAGCGAACTGTCGGTACAGATTAACGAACTGTGGGTACAGATTAGCGAACTGTGGGTACAGTTTACTAAACTGTGGGTACAGATTAGCAAAAAATAAATAAAAATTCAGACCCTGACACCAGAGGGGCTCCATACCATCTTGATGCAATTTGCTGAATAAGATGGAATGAGCACTCGGGCATCTTTAAATTCTTCGTAACAAATAAATTCACAAGCCAAAGACCGATTCTACTTCCCACACATGGTTTCCTCATGAATGTTTTGCTAATAATCAAAATATATCAGTTTAAAGTGGTGATTAAAAAAAAAAAAAGTAGCCTACTGTATGTCAGTTACCAAAAATAATTCACTTCCAACATGCACTGCCATATTGACTACAAAAGGATGAGGTATTTTTTTATTTTTTTCCCCAAATTTCTTTCAATAAAAAATAAAAATACAACTCAATCTAGCTGAACCCCGGATTTACACCGGTTGCGTTGTGCGGTGCGGCTGCGGTGCGTCTTGACTCCAAAAAACAAAAAACACATCGAGCGGGACAGGAAGACCGACGCAGTTTCAAAATAAATTTCCGGTTACCTTTCAAGATAAAACACTCGCCAGCTCCTATTCCGCAAGCATGCTAGCAAAACGTGATGTGGGCGGAGGCGGACCTGGAGTTAACGTGCGAGGATCTCATTCACGGTTTAGACACCAGCTAACATGGACGAGGAGAGGTTTATATTGGAGGTAGAAAGCCACAAAATAATAAAAGTCCACCTCTCTTTCTGCTTCTCTGTTGAGCACAGACTTTCTGTGTGTTTGTCGTTTTTTTTTTTTTTTTTTAAATGCCACATGATCGCGCGCGGTTACGCGAGACACGGCGGGAAGTGGTCGGCGACGGAGCTGCCGGACCGCAGCTGTCCGGAGCACGCAGTCAAGACGCACCGCACCGCACACGCAACCGGTGTAAACCCGGGGTAAGTATGTAGTTCTACAGAGTGGCTAGCAAGACTTTCCCCATGGTGGAGTAGCCACCTATAAAAGGTTCAGTCCATGAAACAACGTTTGGTTGGTTTGTCTTTGCGTAATTTAGCAGTACATAATGGTTAGCCTGCTAGCTAACTTCAGCTCTATTGTGCTATTCCTTTCAGCATGAAAAGTGCACCTGTGTCGTCATTCCAAGCAACGGAAAAGACCATCTACCACAGCCAAATGGCAACCGTCACCACAAGAAGAACCAAACGAAGGTAGGCTAACTCATTTGTAAATTATGTAGGCTATTATGCTAGCATTTAGGCTACATCTACCATGACCAAAGTTAAGGAGGTTTCATTGACTATCTATGGCTTTAAATAGCAATTCCTTTCAAGAATATATTACGTACTGTGTGTTTGAATTTGAATTTGAAACATTTATTTCAATTTATTGTCACTGAGAAACTTTTACCTATGACCCATAATCAATATGGCAGAGTCCGAAGGTTGTAGGACTCAAGATTTCAAGGCGGCGTTTTAAAAATATATACTGTGTATATATTTTAGGATTTTATTTTATTTTTTTTGCCAATTACGTTTTATCTTGGCATTGTCTTGTACTCAGACATAGAGGAATCCAAACTTGAGAATTACTTTGGGAAGTGTTTACTAAAATGGTTTATTTTTTATTATTCGTACTATTTAATTCCAAAATGCCCACATATGAGCTTTTATGTCTTGGTCTTGACCTGCCTTGGTCTTGGTTTATGTGGTCTTGAGTACGCATCATACACAAATTCTGCATGAACCAGAAAGCAGCAAACAAATATGGGCCATCTTTTTTTTTTTTTTTTTTCCCCCCAATTCAACCTTGATGGGCATTTTGCTTCTGTATATCTGCAGTGTTTAAGTTCATAAAAAAAAAGACCAAAAACCTTTTTGGTGTTATTGAGTATGTATGATCTCTGTTTTGATACGAGTAACGGTAAAGAATTAAGCACTGTCACATGCTTTGACGAGTGGCTCTAATTTGCAAGACCAATCATCTCCCTTTTGGCTGTTTTTTTTTTTTTTTTTTTTTTTAAACCAATGGAGCTTTTGGTCTTTCTACTGCCAACCTCTGTTGCCAGTGGACCGGCGGACTTGGCTCAGCACCGCTCCCTCCCTCTGCGGCACTTAGTGCAATGGTATACAGCCAGTCGAGTCTGATCTCTTGCAGAAATGGCCTGGAAAAAAAAAAAAAAAAAAAAAAAAGAGGACTGCCGGGGGCTGCAGGCCGGGTTTTAATCCTCAGCAGTATGCCCAATAGTCTTGGCTTAGGCTGAGCTGCTCTCAAATAGCCTCTAATTCGACTAATGCAAAGGCTCTGGCTCCTTGGCGCTATGCGCAGACGTACTCGCTGCCAGATTTTCGATATTTCTCTTTTATCAAGCGGCACTAATGCACGAGTGATTGTGATAAGCGACTGCTCTGCTATGAAGATGGAAACAGTCATATGTACTGTATACCTTTTTTTTAGCAAGTTCTAGTTATGCATAGCTCAGTAAATAATAGACAAAGGCCAAACACTGCCAGCGTCACGGCTGAAGTTTTCATATGTACTCTGCGTAATGCAATCCACGTGACGACTCTGCTATATTGGACCCTCAACAGCAGCCAGAAGCAGAATTATAACAACTCTCTGTATTTGTATTGATCCATTTGGTTGTTTAGATTGAATGTTTAATGATCCGATGTGTCTGGGCTGAAAAGGAGCGTACAAACCCACAATATGTCGCCAGAGCCTGCTTTTTAAGAGTGCTTGTAAAACTTAAAAAAAAAAAAAAAAAAAGTATTAACACCTTTTGTAGTCTTACACAGTACAAATCTGCGCTTTGAACTCATTGTATTGTTATGATGTTGATGTTGTCAGTTGCTATGTCCCTTTTGATGATGATGACATATTTGTCACTCTTATTTTGCCTAGTCACTGTTTTGTAGCTGCTTTTCAGTGGCTATGTCCCTTCGTGGCGATAGAGTTGCTATACAGTTGCTCGCTCTCTTATGATGAAGTTGTCGGTTGCTATGTAGATGCTAGATCCCGGATGATGATAATGGATTTGTCTCTCTTATTGTCTTTTCGCTGTTATTTTGTAGTTGCTGTGCTGTTGCTATGTCCCGTGTGATGCTGTCAGTTTCTATGCAGTTGCTATGTCCCTCGTGGTGATGTCAGTTGCTATGTCCCTTATGAAGATGGAGTTGTCAGTTGCTATGGAGTTGCTAGATCCTTGATGATGATGTATTTTGTCTAGTCGCTGTTCTTTTGTAGTTGCTATGCAGTTGGTACGTCCCTTGTGATGTCAGTTGCTATGCAGTTGGCATGTCCCTTGTGCTGATGTTATCAGTAACTGTCCTTATGATGATGATGTCAGTTGCTATGCAGTTGGTAGCTCCCTGATGATAATGTATTTGTCACAATTATTTTATATTTGCTATGTCCCTTATGAAGCTGTCAGTTGCTATGCAGTTGGTATGCCCCTTGTGATGATGTCAGTTACTATGTCCTTATGATGATGTTGTCAGTTGTTATGGCCCGGTCACTCTTTCCTGTTTTTAGGTTCTGGATTTGTGACTCTTATTTGGTCATATAAGCCGTTATTATGTCATAGAAAATTGTGCCAAGCAAAAATTTCTGAATGACACTTTCATGTCATATTCAAATCCTGGCTGGACACCAGCAAATCCATCTGCAATTAAAATTAGAATGTAGAATTAGTCTACAGTGTGGGTGTTGTTTATTACTACAAATGTAAATTGTATTTCTGTTCAAATGTCTGACCTTTGCTGTTCTGTTTTACTGGTCCAAATAAATACCCTCCAATCTGAAACGAAAACAACGCGTCATGCAAACTGACACACTGTCCATGTAAAGTTTACTGTAACATAATACAGGTTTTAAATGTTCGTCATATGCAGCTTGGCGAGCAAATCAAACATTCCTCCAATTGTTTGACAATCATTACAAAGAGAGGGAACTTTTTGAAACATACGGCAAGGAAGTTTTGTGGTTTTGGAGCAGCAGCTTATTGGCTCCTTGTTTCCTGGTTTAGAGTATAAGCCTAAGTGTATAATGAGAGCAACTGTAAACCTTTTTGCTGCTGCGGTCAGAGAAGGCTGCAACGTAGCGAACACAATTAGGAGCAATGTCGTACCACCAATGTGGAAGAGTTTTAACATCACTGGACTGCGATGAAGAAGACCTCGGGGTGGGTCCAGGCTGGAAACAAAAGCGCCAAAATTGAGATTTGAGAAGCAGTTCAAATAGGCGCTCTCGAAAGTTTACATATTTTTGCTTTGCCCCAAACTGTTCGGCTACAATAAGTTTCCCAAACAATACGCGTCGTTAGGAAAACTTCTCTCGTTGAGAGCAGCAAAATGGAATTTAATGGTGGGATTACTTGCTAGGTGGTGACAAGCTCCTGGTTCCGAGAGAGGTGACCAGATGGTGACTTTAAGAGAGAGGAAATGTCTCTGAGGTTTTGTGAGTTTTCAGTGTAATACAGCCAAGTTTGTTGTGTTTTTTTTTTTTGTCTGTGTTGCTGTGGATTTTTATTGGAAGCTTCCAGAGAAGCCACAAATCAGACCAACCTAACTACGACACACATAGAAGCGTATTCACAAATCCTACAGTTTGGCACGTCAACTTCAGGCACAAATTCGGTTGAGCAAGGTGGGCTCCTTTTTACTCCTAGACATTTTCACAGAAGCAGCCCCGTTCGCTCCCGGCTGTTTTACTGGATTTTTGACTGATTTTGCAAGGCCCACAGAATATTGTGTTTAAATATTTTGATTAAAGTCTCTTCTTTCATCAGGAAAAAAAAAAAGGTTTCTATCTGTATCCGTTTTGCAGCAATTAGCATTAGAAAAAAGCTAAGTTTTATCAGTTTCCACAAATCTATTTAAAATTCAAAGTAATTTAGCTTTTTTTTTCTAGATGGCCCTGGTTGATCTCCTTTGCTCTGCTGCCACCTGCTGGCGGTTTGTGTAATAACTACCATTTCTGCAACCGTTCTTTGCAACATCAAAGCCTTATGTGTGCTCTAGCATAAAAAAAAACAACGTATAAATACGTCTCTGGGACACTTAGAACATTAAAAAAAAACTTATTTGTACGTTATTGGGAGTAAATGAGTTAAATAGCATTGTTATCTAACCTGCGTGGCAACAGACGGTCTTTGGATCCGTGTTTCACCCTTGGGAGGGAATAAATGAGCATATTCCGGATCGAGATCCAAACATGCAGCATGTTGCTACCCCATTTAGAGGTTTGTTTCTGAATTGTTGTGGTTTGGGGTTTTGGCCCACACCAGGGAGGTGCTACAGATGCTGGAATCCTTTTAACTCACAACAGACGCGCTTCCACATTGGAACGAGGTACTACTGACCACATAATCACCAGACACGTGAGATATGTCCAGTATTTTAGTTGATTTTTTTGTGTGTTTCAAACTGTGGTGCCTTGAGATAAGTGTGATCCGGCTGACTTAATTTTGAGATACAAACCGACTTTATTTTTTAAATTCTCTTTATGGCTATGATACTACCTCTACCTCATACCAGAAGATTGAACAGTAAAAAGAAAAACATCTCAAGAAGTCGTGAAGTCGACCAAAGTCACCACACGCATAACGATGAACCGAGGCAGGGATGGTGCGATGATGCAATTACTGCTCAGGCAAAAGCCTTTCATGTGCAGAGCATGAATAAACATGGCATGGAAAGTACTCGATTCATTTCAAAGTCCTGATTATAGTTTGGGTTATGCATCCCCAAAGAGCGGACATGCATACTGTATCCTTTAAGGTCCATAGAACACTCACAGGTTATCGAAGACAAAATATTAGTGATGTCTGATGAGGTAAAAGGTTTATGCATGTGTTGTTTTTCCTAATTAATCCCTCATTCTGACCAAACACACTAACAAGGGGAAATACTGTTTGGTCTTGGGTGGGCCAGTGATTAGCGATGACACCATCCACTGCACTCTAAAAACAGTTGGGTCAAAAGTAAACCAATCATGGCTCAAAAATGGATCGGTACACCTTATGGGTGAATTTGACCCAAATGTCTGGGTAGTTGTTGTTGTTTTTAATGTAATTTTATTGTTTTTATTTTGTTGTTGTTGTTGTTGTTGTTGGGGTGTGTGTGTGTGTGTGTGTTTTTTTTTTTCCTAAATAAAACAACCCAGACATTTGGGTCAAATTGACCCACGTAGAGGATCTGGCCCAATTTTCTGGGTTGTTTTATACAAAATGGCCCAATTTTTAACCCAAAGTTGGGTCAAATTGATCCAAGTAGAGGATCTGACCCAACGTTCTGGGTTGTATTATACAAAATCACTTTATTATTATTATTATTATTAGATTTTTTAACTACCCAGAAAGTTGGGTCAAATTGACCCAAAGAAAGGATCTCACCCAATTGTTTTTTTTTTTTTTTTTTTAATACAAAATTTATTTATTTTTTTCTTTCTTGCAAAAAAATAAAAACAAAACCTGTTGTTTTATAGAAAATGACGCCATTTCTAATCCAAAGGTTGGTCAAACCGACCCAAGTAGACAATCTACCACTCTGGGTTGTTTTAGACAAAAATGACCCAATTTTTGACCCAATGTTGGGTCAAATTGACCCAAGTAGAGGATCTGTCCATTTCTTGACCCATAATTGGGGTTAGTTTTGACCCAAGTGTTTTTAGTGCACCTTGTGGTGATGGATTCACACTCTTTGTATATGAGGTATGTCAGGACTGTTCTCCCAACAGACTAGACTATCAACCAGCTTTTGTTGGTACAAGAGAGGAGAGTTATGTCAGGCTTCCTTATGACAACCCACCGGCTCAGAATGCCCTGAGCATCTGTCAGTTCCTGGCCAAGAAGAACGTCACCATTGGTTAAACTCCGCAGGATTAATTTGAAGTGGAAAACTTGCACTTTGGTTTTGAAATGTCTCCTTTTGTGGCGCAAAATATATCTTGTAATTCTGACACATTTATATATTGCCACTGAATTGGACGCATTTATGAAATGTCGTTTAATTGGTGTTATGCTCACTGAAAGAGCCACCAGGATCCAACTTTGGCCCCTCACCTCCCAATTTCGCCTTCGACTACTTGCTTATGGGATGATAGTAAGACGTTAACATGCTTTCACCCACACAACATGAAATAAAACTTAAGTGGAACACTCAAAACCGCTAATGGCTTTAAACGATAAATGACATCACAGCTGTTATGCTGCTTGTCATTTTTCATTTTTAATGCATCTGCACCAGCGGTGGCCTCCGTGGCTGGAGACATTCTCTTCTCAGGTTGCACACATGTGCTGTGCTTGGACATAATATATCAAACAAGCCTTGAGGGATAATCTTGACGCTGTTGAAGGTCCAAAGTCATTGTTTGAATACAGTTTAGAGATGTTTGACCTGGCAGTATCCAAAAGTGGGTAGAGTAGCAAATAATTGTAGTCGGGGTGAGTAGGAATGGTTGACAAGAAGTCAAGTTGTTGTCGGCTGAAATGTGGAACGTTTTAGATGGGCATAGATGACCCAATGGCAGGGACACATGACGGGAAGAGGACTGAGAATAACTTTTTTTGTTGACCATAACCAAGTAAAAGATGGGACGGGAGCAGACTGGTCGACATGACTGGACTGAATGAGGGGCGACTTGGCTGGGATGTTGAACACTTGGCTGGGACGTGGAGAGACTTGGCTGGGACGTGAGAGATATAGCAGGGACGTGAGAGACTTGTCTGGGACATGGAGAGACTTGGCTGGGACGTGGAACGCTTGGCTGGGACGTGGAACGCTTGGCTGGGACGTGGAACGCTTGGCTGGGACATGGAGAGACTTGGCTGGGACGTGGAGCACTTGGCTGGGACGTGGAACGCTTGGCTGGGACGTGGAACGCTTGGCTGGGACGTGGAACTCTTGGCTGGGACGTGGAACGCTTGGCTGGGACGTGGAACGCTTGGCTGGGACGTGGAACGCTTGGCTGGGACGTGGAACTCTTGGCTGGGACGTGGAACTCTTGGCTGGGACGTGGAACTCTTGGCTGGGACGTGGAACGCTTGGCTGGGACGTGGAACGCTTGGCTGGGACGTGGAACGCTTGGCTGGGACGTGGAGCACTTGGCTGGGACGTGGAACACTTGGCTGGGACGTGAGAGACTTGGCTGGGACGTGGAACTCTTGTCTGGGACGTGGAACGCTTGGCTGGGACGTGGAACACTTGGCTGGGACGTGAGAGATTTGGCTGGGACGTGGAACGCTTGGCTGGGACTTGGAACGCTTGGCTGGGACGTGGAACTCTTGGCTGGGACGTGGAACGCTTGGCTGGGACGTGGAACGCTTGGCTGGGACGTGGAACGCTTGGCTGGGACGTGGAACGCTTGGCTGGGACGTGGAACGCTTGGCTGGGACGTGGAGAGACTTGGCTGGGATGTGGAACACTTGGCTGGGATGTAAGAGTCTTGGCTGGGACGTGGAAAGACTTGGCAAGGCCTGGGGAAACCTGACCAGACATGGACGAGGGTGAACTTGACAGAAGACCAACAAACAACAGTTCTTACAAAACTTGACTTGGCTTGACTTGACCAACGACACCACGCTACGCTTCTTCATGTAAATGAGTCACCCGGAAAACTACGCTTTTGTGTGGGCGGAGCCTTTGTGTGTGGTCATGTGACTGCCTCGCTCAGTTTCATTGCTAACTTGGAGTCAAACGTCAGCAGTGGTGACGTTGGATTGGCGACGCAGTCCTGACAGAAGTCCCTCTGACCAAAACCGTACAAACAATAAAGCGCCAATTGGAGGACTTCATAGCAAGACTCCATTACAGAAGAAATACCCTGAAAGAATTCCTACAATGTCATGTACCCCAAGCATCCAGTCCCTCCCCCCACAGTCTCGTGTTTCGAGGACCTAACCACCACCCAGAACTATTCCACGTATGCAGGCATGAACATATTTTAACAATATTGATCGCCTCTAATTACTTGACTTTGGGTCCACCACCAAATTACATTTTGAGTCTAATGGACTTTCCGTTGGCATTGATTCCTTGGCACTGGTGCTAAAATAAAACAAATATGTGGACCCCACCTCCATCTGTGGAATGCATTGCGGTCATTTGATTCATTTCTATGAGATCACTTTGCACCAGCAATTATGTGAAATTGTCTCTGACAATAGAATAAGACAAAGAATATTCATGCAGTTCTGATCATTCTGACAGTTTGCACGAATGCCAAAAATATAATTTCCCATCTCCAGTTTCTCAGAAATCTTTCTCCATTCCTAGATATTGTGATAACAATTTACAGTTTAATTCTTTAATAGCCACACTTGTTGTTGTCTGTTTTCTTTTTTTAAACTGCTACAGTTGGTTTGGTTGTATTTACATTTAGCAAGAAAACAAGGTATGGCTCAAGTATATCTAAACTGAGTCCACTGCAGCATAACATGATTACTCTTGAAAAACAAACTAGGGAGTTAAAGAAAACCTCCCCCAGAAGTTATGTAACATGTCTGCAGTTTTTATTCCAAAGCAGTGTCATTTACTGTAATATGCTGGCAACATTTTTACTTTCTCTTCCCCCCCCCCCACAGAAACACGATCCCAAATCTCTTTAGAGCCATATTTATTTTTGATTAGTATCACCTCTCAAACCTATAATAGTGTTTTTCTTCAAATATATATAATTTGAATTGCCCACTTTAGTTTTTTTCTGTGCTGCAAAGTGATTAACATGTCTGGGGATTTTGTTTTAGGGTTTCAAAGTGTGACTTCCGGCCACTGAGTCAGCAGCCTGTCGGGGCAGCTCGGACTTTTTTTTATATTTTATTTCTTTGTTTCTGTATCCTTATAGTCCACCCTCCAAGTTACATTCTTTTTGCCCAATATGTAATGTCAGAGAATAAACATTTTTTTTGATTGACCGACCATGTCAGACCATATGATACGTAAAAATAAAATTACATAAAATCAGTACATAATAATGCATTCAAACTGATCACCAACATTAACTCAGGAGCAAAATATAAAAAAAACAAAAAACAAAAAAAAACTTTAACCTGCAAAACAAAAATATATAAAATAATTTGTGCTGATTTTTTTATTAATTTTTTGCTGTGTGCAAAGCGCGCATGCTCAGTGCAATGCTCCCTGCGCACACTCCGCCACTAATGAGAGCGCCACTGCCCCCTAATGTAGCGGAGGTGCAATTGCACTTTATTCTAGGACAGTAAAAAAAAAAATTAAAAAATTAAAAAGCATGTTCCCCGACGCGGTCAAACGCGCCCCCCTTGATGGAGCCTCGCACCCCCCTGTGTGAGGTTGCTCATTAATAGCTATTTGAAAACGCCAGTCGTTTGTTTACATTCAACAATCCACTGCTGCGGCCAATGCAAGTGACATCGTGCACATTGTGATCACGAGTTTTCCAGTTCAGTGCCTTTACCTCGAAAAACAAGCGGTTCGACGTCACAGTTTGCCAGGCAAAATTAGCATTTTATGCCCCATCAAAATATTAATATCGAATCGCAAAACACTGAGACTATTTATGATGCGCTAGCTAGCTAGCTAGCTAGCAATTAGCTTCTGCTGGCTAATGTTGTTGATAAACAGTTTGCTAAATTGTTCCTAAGTCAATACGGTGGCTAATAAGTTACACGCTATGCTAATTACTAAGCTAACCTAAGATTGACACGGCTAGTGTGTTTGAAACCGGAATGAGTGCTTTTCACTTTTCACAGATGTTTTAGTATATTATTATTGTCTTATCCCTATAGTGTTATGTTTTATGTTCAATTTATATGTGCTATAATTGTGGTTGTTTATTTATTTTTTATTATTATTATTTTTTTTTTAACATGTTCCATTTAGCTTTGGTCGAGGAACAGTTCTGTCGGGCAAAGCAGTTTCAATCCCAGTACTGTACATCTTAAGTGCAGAGCATTTACTCCGTTTGATTTATTTATTTTTTTGTTTCATTTGGCCAGGCAAGAGACACTGTGCAATGAATTACAATTAGGCGTTCCCTCCGCGCGCCAAAGCATATTGTAGCAGGATTCATTACGAACGTCATTTTAACGTCGCCAACAGGAAGCGAACAAAAGTTTTATGGCTACGCAAAGACAGATGTTGACATTTAAGTGGAAGTCTTAGGAAAGCTAATCTTGACAAAATGAGTAAAAAGGGGAAGTGCAGACTGAGTAGAAGCTTAATTACAGTTTTAAAGAGTGGCATAGGACTAGGATGAAAATAGGACGAGACCCAAAGTTTTCAATCAGATCTGTGCTGTGATATCATATCATCTTCGTTTCGATTATGAAAAAACATCCCCTCCTAACATTGTCCTCAGTCGCCTCGCTTGGTTGTCCAAAAGTGTGACATTGTTGTGGCGTTCGTCCAATCAGCTTGCTCCAACCTGACATCATATCCCCTCATTATCACTCCAACCGGGAGTCTGGGTTGCCATGGCAACGTCGGCATTAGCGGGAACTCTTTGTTAGGCCACCAGTAATTTGACAAGCTGCTTTTTTTATGCTAAAAAAAAAACAAAAAACGAATTTATCCGACAGCAGGAAGGGAAGGGACAGTGAGGTGGTGCGGCATGAGGTAACATCAACTTCACTTTTCGCTTTTGAAGTTTGCTTCGTGTAGGTATGAGTCATGACGGGACTTAAGCAAGCGTATACCAAGATATACAGACACCATTCCTAGACCTGATCTATACTTTTGCTCTTCCCATAAGGACTTTTGCTTGGGCGATTATCTCAGCCAAGGCTCTTCTCCCTCAACTCCCACATCATCATCAAAGTGGAATGAGTAGTGTAAGGAGGGGCAGGGAAAAAAAAAAAAAAAAATGCATTATACTAATCACATCCCCGTGGGGTTTCAACAGCGGAGGTGAAAGTGAAGTAAACAATTTTCTTTATCGTGTTTAGGGTTCTCTTCTATTTTTTTTTTTCCCAAGATCCTCTTGCTTTGTTGTTGTGTTTTTTGTTTTGTTTTTTTCTTTGCTGAGGAATAGCGAGCTGATTAATGCAGATCCCCTCCCCATTATTTGCACCCTTTCTTCTGTTTTGGGAAAATTCCACCCTCTCCGGTAATTAATTCACAGCAGAATTCATTAGAGTGAGAAGAGATTGCAAAGCAGCAGCGGAGTGTGGTGGGAGTCATCTTGAGATGAATATTTGCAATATTTACACAAGAGGCTAATAGCACTGATGTACGAAAAAAAAAAAACGATGAAATGTCTTGTATGGTATGTTTTAACATTTCACACGGTGCCCTATTCATGCCAGCCAGGCTGTATCGCAGTCCGATTTGGATTGTTGATTTTGCGATTGGACTTTGTTTGTGCGTTCATGTAATCAGATTCTTCCCATTGTGTCGGTGTTTTGTTTTGCACGCTGATTATTCGTTTGACCTAGTCGTCAGCCTGCGAGAACCTTTTTTCGTTTCCCGCCAGTTCAGAGGCCGGCTGTGTCTTCGCTGTGCGTCACATGGCGTGTGAAAGCCACATGCGTAATTTACAAGTAAAACAAACGAGTACATATAATTACTAGGGATGTAACATTAAGGGCAATATCGTGATATATTCATTTTGAGAGTGAATGGAGGTGTCAGAAAGCTGGTTTGTAATCTCTTAATAAAGTTTAACTGACCTATCTGACTGTTTTGTTGACATTCCCTTTAGCGCAGCACCATCTAATGGATGCATAAGGTAACCCCAGCCTCTACTGTAGCGCCTTTAAATGTGGAAAAAGTTTCAAAATATGTCATTCATTGAAGGTGCGCCTTATAGTGCGGAAAATACAGTTAGTTATTTTAAACTAAAAACGTTTTCCGTGAATTTATCAATTGGCAAGTGTACATTCCGATATGTTTGAATGACATAAGTGAATAGAATACGGCTTTTTAAATATATGATGATGATAAAGAGCTATAGAAGTGCTGTCCATTTACCATCTAATATTTCAAATTGTATTTTTTATTTGTTGGACTATAAAGCGTTTTTCAAGAAAAGCACAATAAGTAACCAGTTTCAGTTGATCCGGCGAGAATAGGCTGGATCTTGGCCTCAGACTTTTGTTCAACCATTTTGCTTTCTGTCCTGAATTTGGATCCACCTGCATCCACCCTTTCCAGCGCTAACTTTCGAGAGGCCGACTAAAATGAAAAGTCCAAATTAGGTTTACCCTTTAGGCGAGTGGCACATTGAATGCAAACGGCAGCAAAGATGACGGGGATACGAGATCAAGATGTTGTGATATGTGACTTAAGGCTCTGACTAATGGTAGGTGACGTATAAACACATGGATGATGACAGAAAGATGAGAGGTTTGATGGCCGGGTGGGGAAGGCAAGAAAGACGTACAGAAATAAGTGCCGTGTATCGTTTTTCCTTCTTTCTTTTTTTTTTCTTTTTTTTTTTTTATGCAAGTGTTGTACTTCCACCAACATAAGGACAAAAGTGTTCCTCAAGAATGATTCCTGTCTAAACTCAATCAAGCCCCTTTTTTTTTTTTTTTTTTTTTTTTTTTTTTTCCCCATTCGATTCTGGATTGGACACCGGTTTATTTGAGTGCGGATGAATTGGCCGAAAGGCGTAACAAATCTCTGGACTGGCACGGCATACCTCCTCGGCTAATTGGGTAATTGTATTAAGGAATTGCAATGTGCTTATTCATTCTCAAGTATCGTCTCCATCGCTTTTTCATCACTTTGGACGCTGCCTTCATTCTGTCCTCTTTCCCCCCTTGGCCATAATCTCACCTCATGGTTTTCCTCTCACTCACGGATCCACATACGTCCTTTTTTCCACCTTACCTGCACTCTGTTTCACCTGGTTTTCTCCAACTGGGATCATTATTCAAAGCTCTCTTGCGGAATTAGCCAAAGCAAATATCGTGTTTTCTAAAAACTGCGCAGCCCTCCAATCTCAAGAGGAAATGTAGCTTCCTTTCCTATTTTAGTTGCCGCCGTTAAAAAGCCCGGAAAATGAATTAAGAAAAAAAAAAGTGGGACATGGTTTGTCTCATTCGAATCATCATCAGTCTTCAGTGGAGTTTTCTTTCTTTTAGTAGGGTGATTCAGTGTACTGTATACTTTTTTTAGTTTGGCATTTGAGTGATCTTTTTTTTAATTTATTTTTTATTGTATTTTTATTTTTTTATTGTTTTTTTATTTATATTTTTATTTTTTATCCCCTTTTATTTAACTATTTTAATCTATATTTTCTTGTAGCTTTGTTTTTATTTATTTATTTTTTCAATCGTGTTTAACAGTTTTTTCTTTTAGTGTTTAAATGTTTTCATTTGGTAGTTATTAAATTTTTAGCTCCAGTGTTTTCTCATGGGGGAGCCTCCACAGTGAGGTCTTCATCCATCTCACTGTGGATGAACTCCTCCTGGGTGCCTTTTCCTTACAGGGTACTTCTGTGCCCCGCCATGTTGTGGTTTTCATGTGTTTGTTGGGTTTTGGGTGTGTCTGTGGGTACGATCATGGGAATTGGGGCTTTTTCTTCCTTTTATTTTACTGTATTATGGATGTCCAGCACTTTGAGTTGCATTTTAAATGTATGAAAGGTGCTATATAAATAAAGTTGATTGATTGATTGATTGATTGATGAAATCATGACTAAATGTATTCATAAAAAAGGATTGTTTTGCGATATACAGTCCCTAAGCAACCAAAAAGATCAAGATCTAGCATTCAAGCACGTGTACAACAATTAAAAATAAGGTACTTCCAACTGCCCTACGCATCATTTACGTAGCCGGAGAAATTAAAATTTATAATGGAATGGGGGGGGGGGGGGATACTCTTTCCGAATGTTCTGAATTCCTGTTCCCAAAAGTTTTAATGCTTCCCAGAAGAGTTGTCATCTCCACGGACGGAGCTCCCATCGCTGATGTCATGTTGTAGCCAGGTCACTTCGTTTTGCCTCGGTTGCCTCGAGACATAATTCATCAACACTCAACAGCGTTTTTCAATACCAGTGAATCAATTATGCCTACGCCTAACGACAAGTACGCCTTGCTAGTGCCAGGAGAGAATTTAAAAAAATGTTTGCACTTAACTCGAATGGGCATTCTGTCAGTACTGACGTATTGTATGTCAGTCCGTCATGGACGCCCGTTTTTTTTCAGACGAATGATGAAGCGTTGATGGAAGTTGATTTTCCATCAAGTACCGATGAATCTCTTAGTCCGGGGATGTTGCAAACTCGGTCCTCGAGGGCCGGAATCCTGCAGGTTTTGTATGTTTCCCATCTCCAATCAGTGACGGACAGCCATTTTTATCGATTTGACGAATGCCCGCCTAAAATAGTGGTTAAAATAGAACGATGGATCACAGAGTACAGTTTGGTTGGGCTTGAAAAAAATGATGGACAGACAATGATGTAAGGGTGCTAACGAATGACGAACCAGCAAAATTTTGTAAACTGTCCACCTCTTGTACAGTGGAACCTCTACTTACGAACGTCTCTTCATACGAAATTTTCTACTTAAGAACTTTCTTCCAGAACCAATTAATTTCGTAAGTAGAGGTACCACTTTATTAGTAATAAAATGACTTCTAAAGTTTAGTACCCTCCCATAAATCTTGAAATATCAGATTTCCCAAGCCAGTCCAACGCTTTCTGACCTTCAAAGTGGGCTGGCTCAAGATCACTTGCTGCTCCCCCAGATTCAAACTTGATCCAGTCAAGTTATTTTCAGATACAATCCTGCCAAAAGTTGGAACAACACGTCCATGTCTCAATCTCAAGACTTATCATTCGCTGATGACATGCTCGTGTTTCCATTAGTGTTTTTTTTACGATCCCGTTTTGACTCCCGAGTACCTTCTTGAAGTAAAGTGGTACTTCGGGTGCTGCGCCTGGGAAACTTACTGTATCATTTCTCTTGATGGCATCCAGATGTGTTCAATTTCTCACTGTAAGACCCAAAACCGGCCTGCTCTTTGTCATCCAGTTTGCTGCTCCAGCATTTTGTCACTCGGGACCGTGACAGAAAGAAAAAGATGGCATCACCGGTTCTCAGCTCCAAATCGCCTCGTTTTATTTTTGGAATATTTCCTTTCTTGTTTGAGAGAGAAAAAGATGATTTCAGAAACAGCTGTAAAAAACAAATAAAGCGTAACTTATTATTATTATTCGGCTTGTTTCTCGAACTGAAGCCTTGAGAAAGCCGATTTTTAATGGAACTACAACATGTTCTCTCCTAGCCGTGCACGTCTGGAAACGTCTAAAGCCTAATTCGATTTGTATTCCATTAGAGAGAGGTTTGCTATAACGATTAAATCAAGATGGCGGCAATACGTTTTTTGATTCTGCTCACTGAAGTTTTCTTCAGTCCACCCCGTGTAGTTCGAACCACTCAACCATATTTCCAGTTTCCGTGTCATCCAGTCTTGTGTTTCCCACCTCTGCATTGTGCCCGGGCCATCGCCATGTAAACACGCCGATAATCGGTATCGGTGTGTTTGTGTGGCTTTAAGATAGCGTGGGTGTAAAAAGCGATAAGGCTAAGTGAATGATTCCCTTCTGTAAACAGAGCTTGTGCAGGACACAAGGCAGAGAGGGCAGGCGACTGCCATGGGAACGGGGATAATCGAATCCAATCATTTTGGTCACTTTATGAACAACATCAAGAAGTAAACCGAGAGGTGAGAAATCTGGGAAAAAAAACACACAAAATGATGGATTGTTTCATAATTATTTTGATTTAAAAGCCATAAACTTCTCTGACGCCTGTTTTCCAATTTCCAATTCCAGTCTATTCTTATTTTTTGATGTCAATACACTAAAAAAAACAACCACTGAATTAATCAGTAGTTAGAACAAACCCTATTGAAAACGATGTTGACATGATCTCCGGAAATTGAAAGCTAACGCTAAAAGAACATAAAGTATTAAGTTAAATATCTATTTAGCTACCTGAAGTCCATTTTGTCAACTATTATTGAAATTCAAGTTGATTATTCCACAAAAATTCGGCAATAAATAATAAGTTACTTCATTTTTATTTTAACGAAATTGTTGATTTGAATTTTAGTTTTGTCGTTAGTTTTAGTTCACTAAAATAAACTTTAATAGCACCTGTGTTTTTCGACACCCTCCCTTCTTACTTTGACCATCTCTAAACATTTTTGTTTTTATTTTTATTTGAACTGAGTCAAATGCCAATTTTAGCATATGACGCGGGCCGGAAAAAAAACTGGACGGCGGGCCGCAAATGGCCCCCGGGCCGTAGTTTGGACACCCCTGTCATATAGCCTAAAACTAGTTGAAACTGGATGCTGTTACATCAATACCAAAACAGACACGTAACGGGTCGTGAACTCTACTCAAATTTAACCCAGGCGTGACCCCAGACATGACCCAAACATTACTCTTGCATGACCCGAGTCATGACACTATTCTGCCTTTCACACTGTAGTTAGTCGGAAAAGCAGTTAAAGAAATTTGATGCATGGAAGTCCTCATAGCTGCAATGTTACAATGCACCATCCGTCACTAAAAATATGTTCTTTTTGAGATCAACAATTGCGGGCGATACGGCTTTGAAAAAGTCAGTGATTTGAATTTTTTTTATAGGCCAAGTATAGCTTATTTGACAGAAATTTGCTGCAAAAGCAAGATGTCAATTTTATTTGGATTACAGTTTTATGTTCTATAATACTGGCCTGTTTCAATTTTAGGGCAGATTATGGTCACTTCTGGGAAACTGCAGCCCGACTTGGTACGGTCCTGAAAAGAAACTTTCCAAATAAGTGCAGACTATGCACACATATCAAAATTGGGAGTGCCGCGTAAACAATGTTCCAAATGTGGAAAAAGTCACGAGCTCACATCACACACCACTTCTTGGCCTTTTTGGCTTTGAGGTCAGGGTCCTTTTGTGATTTGTTTTTATGTGTGGTGACATTGTCGAGTGTGCACGCGAGTATCGAGTTTTCAATATTTTTACATCCAGAGAAATGCATAAACGTTTAAGACTCCTACTAAAAAAAAAAAATTAAAAAAAAAAAGACCACTCAAGTCCTAAGACACACCCCCTCGCACAGGCACACCTCCAGCCAGACTGTTGGCTAAGCCTCATTTAACCTGCTGCGTAACTGCATCTGTGCAACACAGTTCGACAGTCACACGACATTTACAAGCCCTTTGACGCTAAACAGACACGCACGTGGAATATGACTACACTCGCGGCTCAACGCAATACCCGCATGCCCCTGCGAGCAGCGCCATACATCACCTCCACCTCCGTTATGCGCCATTTTGGGCCCGCTGCGTGCGACGCGCCTCCCTTTTCTTTGGGCGGAGCTCCGTCGTTTTACTCATTCACTCGCCGCCATTTTCACATTTCGCAATCCCGTTCGCTCCCGGCTGTTTTACTGGATTTTGACTGATTTTGCAAGGCCCACAGAATATTGTGTTCAATTGCTATAAAAGCATGGAACCTACCAAAAGAAAGATATTAAAGTCTCTTCTTTCATCAGGAAAAAAAAAAAAAAGTATGTTTCTGTTTCCGTTTTGCAGCAATTAGCATTAGAAGAGAGCTAAGTTTTTTCTTTTTTTTTCACAAATCTATTTAAAATTGTAAGTAATTGAGCTTTTTTCCTACATGGCCCTGGTTGATCTCCTTTGCGCTGCTCCCACCTGCTGGCCGTTTGTGTAGTAACTACCATTTCTGCAACTGTTCTTTGCAGTTGAGAGGCTGCATCAAAGCCTTCTGTATGCTCTAGCATAAAAAACAAACAAAAAACGTATAAATACGTCTTTGGGACACTTAGAACATAAAAAAACGTATTTACATGTTATTTGGAGCAAATGAGTTAATAATAATGATGCTGTTTGCGTCACATCTTCGGCTACCGTCGCCGCTTTTTCATTCTGTCCGCAGCTACTGACAGATGGGGAATTTTGACAAATGACACATTTTTAACAGAACTTTTTTTTCCATTTATGTCAGCATAGAAAAGACTGGAAAAACACTGTAAAGACAAAAAAATCTGTCTATCATAATAAAAACCAGCAGTATATAAAATTGATGAATGGATGAATCATGCTGCTGCTAAAGAGTAAGAGTAAGCAAAAGTGTTTTTCCCCTTAGGTCAATAGATAACAACAGGTTATCACGGTTAGCTCAAAGATTGAACTCGTCTGTGTGGGAGGAAAAAAAAAAAAAAAAAGTATTGATCAGCGCTTACCGACCTCACAAATATTGACCCATTGTAACTTCCTAACTGATGCACGTGGTTTGTGATTAGTCTGCTTCACCAGTGGGAACGCACGTGTGTTTGTGAAAGCAGATGGCAAATGACAACGGCGAGTGTATTTAAAGGTCGGAAATACCTTGAGTTACATAGTTTCACCCATCGTTATTTATTTATTTATTTTTTTAATAACAAAAAACTTGTGTTTTCAGTTAGTTAATTTTCTCAACTTTATTTATAAAGCGCTTTAAGAACAGGTATTGCTGAATACAAAGTGCTGTACATAAACATAAATATCAGTTTTGCAGTAAAACAAGAACAAAGCAAACATTTTGAAGTACGAAAACATTTTTTTTTTTTCACTGTTGCACATTAGAATCTTGATATTTAAGACCAATATTATTACCATTCCCGTTATTCTTATTATTCCATTTTATTCCTCGCACTTTTTTTGACACGCTACTACTTCCACATTCAAAGTTCGACATATTCCAAAAATTCATGCAACGACCGCTTCCATTTTTCTCAGTTCAAAAATTCACGGCTTACCCACAATTCCCGATTTCGTACCCGATTTTCCCCCATTATTCTTAACTCATTCACTCGCAGCCATTTTCACATTTCGCAATCCCGTTCGCTCCCGGCTGTTTTACTGGATTTTGACTGATTTGACAAGGCCCACAGAATATTGTGTTCAATTGCTATAAAAGCATGGAAACTATCAAAACAAAGATTAAAGTCTCTTCTTTCATCAGGAAAAAAAAAGTACATTTCTATCTGTTTCCGTTTTGCAGAAATTAGCATTAGAAGAGAGACAAGTTTCATCAGTATTCACAAATCTTATTTAAAATTCTTAGTAATGTTTTAGCTTTTTTTTTTTCTACATGGCCCTGGTTGATCTCCTTTGCTCTGCTGCCACCTGCTGGCCGTTTGTGTAATAACTACCATTTCTGCACCCGTTCTTTGCAGTTGAGAAGCTGCATCAAAGCCTTCTGTATGCTCTAGCATTAAAAAAAAAAAAAAAAAAAAAAAAAAAAAAACCCAAAAAAAACGTATAAATATGTCTTTGGGACACTTAAAACATTTAAAAAAAAACGTATTTACACGTTATTGGGAGCAAATGAGTCAATGAGGCGCAAAATACAAATTTTGACTCACAAAGTGCAATGTGAAACCGGTTATTTCGAACCTTGTCTATAAGTGTGTCCCTAAACTTGATCTTTTTATTAAAATAAAATGTAGAATGTTGTTATCTGTGTCCAGATATTAGTTACACCCTTTTGCCAACTTCTCACATTTCCATGGAATGCAGCCATCACAAATGTTAATCATTATACTTTTCCTGTTATGACAAGTCAAGAAAATTTGCCAAAAAAAAAAAAAGGCCGAGTCATTTTCTGTCTACTCTCATGATAACGGGACAGTCAATGACATCAGTAGTTAATTAATGTTTGCAGTCTTGAACGCTTCAGAATTTTGGTTTGTCTATGTTGGGATGACTCAACAATAGTGAGTTTCACTCACAGGCAACATGAGGTACACCTGCTCATGGTGGGGGGGGTTCTAAAGTTTGCCTTTAATCTTTTTATCTATGAGGTAGATCACATAATAGAAAACCCACTAAATAAGACAGTTCAGTTACATAGTTGTACCATTCAATATGCTGTAAACATGGCCCAACCAGTACAAAACATTACCAGGATTTTAGTTTCACAATTAGTTTGAACACATGACTTATTAGTCATGGTAAACCCGAACTGGACCTCTCCCCTCTAGAATTTCTCTGCTGGTTTCCTTCTTACCGAGTCCTCACAAAAACACTTCACCTTCTTACTTTTTATTGACAAGGACAAGATATGAAGGTTTGTTTCACTGAAACTGTAAGAAAAAAAAAAACCCGTCTGCATAGTTACTAAGTCTGGTAAATAATCACAGATATGCAATTGCATGACGTGCTTTTGATGACATCACCCAACCTGGGTCAGTCAACCATCTCACTGCGCTTAATAGTTTCTGTTGATGAGGATGTGCTCAGTAAGGGAGGCGACGAGGGACATGTGAGTCACCAACACAATCATGATATTGTCACAATTAGCCAAGAAAATCGTGCGCTTCATCTGTCACCAGTGCCAGAAATGACAAATACCGAAAGTGCATTAGAAGACTGTTTATCATTTACTTGCACCTGCACGCTCCAATTTGATCCGTGACCGTGTTTACGTGCGGTCAATAAACCTTTCAAAACCCAAATATTGGCAGTATTTGGGTCTGTCCATGTAATTATGCACAAAAAAAAACCTGGTTGTCATATATTGTAAATGGAACTACCAAACTCCCATGTGTAGTATCAGTTGTCTATAAAATTATTCTAAACACGCCTCTGCATAACACTGTATCCGTATTAACGTATAAGAGAATAAAAAAAGAAAGAAATATGGAGCAACTTACAACAAAGAATAGCTTTAACTGTAACAGAAAAGATTTAAAGTGCATCTGAAATACAAAAATAAAATAAAATCCTTAAACATTTTGTTGACTGACCATGTCAAACCATATGATATGGAAAAATAAAATTACATAAAATCAATAAATAATAATGCATTCAAACTGATCACCAACATTTACTCAGGAGCACAATATTAAAAAAAAAAATAGCCTGCAAAACAAAAATATAAAATAATTTGTGCTGATTTTTTTTTTATTCTTTTTTTTTTTTTATTCTTTTTTTTTTTTGCTGTGTGCGAAGCACACATGCTCAGTGCAAACAAAACCTCTACACCACCGAGCGAATGCTCCCTGTGCGCACTCTGCCAATAATGAGAGCGTCACTGCCCCCTAATGTAGTGGAGGTGCAATTGCACTTTATTCTAGGACAGTAAAAAAAAAATAAAAAAAATAAAAAAATAAATAAAAAAGCATGTTCCCCAAGGTCAAACGCGCCCCCTGGGGGGGCCCGCCCCACTATTTGAGAAGCACTGATGTATACTAACAATATATATGCGTGTAAGTTTATGCGTCTGGCGGACAACCAACCGTAAATACTAAAAACGGCAATACATGGTGACACAGGACAGTTTTGGATCGAGGAGGAAATCGACTACTTTATTTGTGTTGTGAGTGACATAATAGAAAGTTAAAGGTGGAAATGACGTCTATTTGCGAAATGACCGCGCGTCACGGTTTTATATCAGCATATGTATGCAGAGTAACACACGAATGTGTCCTGAATGTTTCAGAGACCAGAATTTTGACTTAACCCGAATATTGAATACATGTAAACGTAGTCCTTTATGTCCAAGGAATCTTGGAAGTTAGCTAGGTAGGTAAAGGAAGCCCATTTATGGTCGTGCCATATCAGTGTCACATTCAGTTGAAACTATACGCAAACTTTTCTCAACAGAATCGGCTCAGGTGGCTTTTTTTTTTTTTTTTTTTTTTTGGTCATCCTCCATTGTTTTTATGTTCGCTGTAGGCTTTATTGATACTTCTTTATGTAATTCTAAAAGTGTACCTTTTCATTGTGCTGCCATTTCAGGGCCTTAAAAAAAAAAATACCTACCGTTTCCCACAATTGATTTTTATTGGCTGGTGCAATTTTCCATTTTTAATCACAGCAAACTTTTATGGAGTGTAATGTTCCAAGTCGTCTCCATATAAATCTGGACCCAAGGCATCTTTTTTTTTTTTTTTTTTAATTTTGGCTGGATAATATGTGGATGCATAAGTGATGACCGGAAAATAATCCACAACCGGAGGGCAAAAAACAAATGCATAAATAAAAATGTATAAAGCCATTGGCCGTGCAGCGTGACCAAACAGACTGTTAATGTGTTTATTCCTTTTTTTTTTTGCTTCCTTGTAGCTCCTCGCACACTTGACTCAAGTATCACCGGAAAGCAAATACACGAACCTGATTACTTGGCATTACAACACAATCCATGTTGCTGAATACAATGGCAGCACTGCAGAACTTAAAGACACTCATAAGAGATTTGTTTGCTTTTCCAGCAGTTTCCAATCCATAAGCACCGTTTTACAATGGAGTAAAACGCATGAAGCATCAAGCCAATACCACAAACGACTATAATACTAATGATAGAGTATCAGGTAGTAAGGCCAACAAAAATCAATGATTTGCTATGGCTCCCTGCAAATGCAAAACGTTAAGATAATACTTAATTACTTCAATCACTATGGGTACGCTACCATCCACCGGTGCCCGTTCATTGCTAGCATACATAACAAAATATCATGCACTGTTTCGCCTCCACGTCTCAGTCGGAGAACAGCATGGAGAAATCATCATAGGGGGAAAAAAAACAGGAGGAGGATGGACTGGCAGAGAATGAGAGAAGTAATAAAACAGAAGTTCAGACATATTGAAAACAGCATGGGATAGTTGTCCACACCATATCAAAAAAGTACAAATGTTATAACCTTACTTTGTTCAAAGTGTTATTGTAAGTCAGGGGTGTCCAAACTTTTTCCTCTGAGGGCGACATACAGAAAAATAGAAAGCTGCAAGGGCCACTTTGATTTATTTATTTATTTTTTTGTTATTTAACACATTCATTGCCAGACCAGCAAAAAATGTATGATTTGACGTGTTTTTCCGTCAATGGCAGTGAATGAGTTAAACATGGTAAAAATCAATGAAGCATAAATTGATATAATGTACAGTTACTTATTGAAAACTGCTAACAGTCACAAGGCAAATAGTGACCCCTGTGTGCCACTTTAATAGATACGCCTCTCAACTGAGCAGCAGCTGATCCCAACTTGACATTCTGAACCACAAGAACAATCGGTCGTCAACTGAACCACACTTAACCATTAATGTGATGTTTTCATATTTTTTTCCATTAATAATTAACCATTAATCAATGTGATGTTTTCACAAATTGGACGTTGACACTAAGAAACAAGTGGATGAAACTATTTTTATTTCTGGAACTGAATTATTAGCTGCAAATTTGTGTCTTTGCGTAGCTAGAAATGTTTAATCCACCCTCTTGTTTTATTTTTTTTAATAAACAGCATTGAAAAATTATTTTTAGTATTTGCTGCGGGCCGCAAATGGCCCCCGGGCCGTAGTTTGGACACCCCTGTTGTAAGTGTTACTTGCACAGTATCCAGTGAGTATTTTCTTTGGGCAATAAAGGCCAATTATTTCAGCTACTGCATGCAGCTGGAAGGCAATGGTGATAAAAATGTACAAGGCGGGTAAACAACAGATAAAGTTGAGAGCAATAGGTGCAAGCAGACAAAAGAACTGTAGAAAGGGAAGGAAATGCAAGTGCAGTCAAGGACAGACAGACTGGAGGAGGGGAGGAAGTACTTGGCCATTAGTAGGAGCAAGGTGTTGTGTAACCTTGGCATGAAGTTATCTATGAATCAGCTGTTTTTCTTACAGGCTTTTATCGGATCACTCGAGAAAATAAAGTCTACAGTTGACTAGCTGTTTAATTTCACAAAGTAGAATTTGATTGACGCATGTAGTCGCTAGTGTGTTAATTATCCATCCATCCGTCCATCTGGAACCTATCAAAAGAAAGATTAAAGTCTTTTCTTTCATCAGGAAAAAAAAAGTATGTTTCTATCTGTTTCCGTTGTGCAGCAATTAGCATTAGAAGAGAGCAAAGTTTCATCAGTTTTCACAAATCTATTCAAAACTGGAAGTAATTGAGCTTTTTTTCTAGATGGCCCTGGTTGATCTCCTTTGCTCTGCTGCCACCTGCTGGCCGTTTGTGTAATAACTACCATTCCTGCAACCGTTCTTTGCAGTTGAGAGGCTGCATCAAAGCCTTCTGTATGCTCTAGCATAAAATAAACAAAAAAACGTATAAATACGTCTTTGGGACACTTAGAACATAAAAAAACGTATTTACACGTTATTGGGAGCAAATGAGTTAATCGAAGTCAGTTGCTGAGATTTGTTGCGCTATTATGAACAAAAAAACATGGTTGTCATTGGGGTTGTTCGGATTTTTTGTTTGGCAGTAACACTATTCGGCTTTGAAACAAACTAGCAATTCTTTCATTTGCGGAAATTCTGGATGACGACGTGATTGTCACGAGAAACTTCATGAAATTCCCACAGAGGCTTGGAGGGTGACGAGAGAGTGGCGAAACGCCGCGGGATTGCGGGTTAACCACTAACAACTCGATGCCAACCGTGCTGTGCTGTAAATGGCCACTTCACTAGCACAATGACAGACTTCTGGTGCCAGAAAGAGAGGCCAGCTCATGCTGAATTACCACCAATAGTCACTGTTCGCACACACACACACACAAAAGGCACAGTTAAAGTGACAGAAAATGTAATAGAGTTGTAAAACAGAAAAGTCAAGGATATGAACAAGGGAAAAGCACTTTTATGATTATAGTTTTACGTAATGTTTGTCACTGTAGAGGTACCCATAAATGTGCCGCTTTTGTACCAGAAAAAGCATTGAGGAAAATGAAGCAGCATGTTTCTAGTAGAGTGAAGAAGGCAAAAGGAAAACAGTTTTCATTAGAAATACCAACACTTCATTACAACTTTTTCATGTATTTATATATAAGTGCCATGCATGTATACACGCATACTGACAATCGCGCCAAATATTTGCATTTTCTAATCTAAGACTAACCAGATGTATACTGTATATAACGGCACTCACTAGGCCACACCCTTTAAAGACGTACAACACTGTAGTTGTTGCAACTTTCAAGTTGTTCCATCGTATCGTTTTGGCACTTTTTCCTAGTAGTTTATTTCTTAACATTATTAACTCTTTGACTGCCAAAAACGTTTAATACCGATGAGTAAAATCACGATGTACATTGCCATAAACGTGAAATGACGTCATTTACGTTTTTGTTCCCCCCCCCACTAGTTTTACTTAAATTCAGTGTCCATTCCTTTGGAGGCTAAATATCATAAATAATCCCAATTTCTCTTTCAATCTAATACTACTTTGGGCAGGCGGTGGGGGGGGGGGGGGTTATACTACGTGAAGTCCATCTTAATAAGATTCGATGTAATTTGATGTCAAGATGATGCATTATGTTTCATTGCAAGGAGCTTAATATAACAACGTGAGCACCTGTTTTATCCCTTCCCTGCTCTTCATCCGCTAATAAATCGCTCTTGCATATCATTGCTTATTATCCACTTCAGAAAAGTAATCTGATTCCAGTTAATTAAAGTATGGGAGGAAGTAGAGAAGTAAGTTATGATCACACAATAAGGCTTACTGGACGGGTTTAGACACAATTACATTCGCTTTACTCCCAACATTTAAAGTCAGAATAACAAGAAATGTCCAATCCAACAACAAGCACACTCATAAAAAAGCATCTTGACGTGCGAAATGGAAACTCTGAGGAGCTCGTGTTTGAAAGGAGCCTTAAGAAGAAGGCGCCTCGAGCAAGACGTGTTCAGCGTCTTTTACAAATGGACACCACAGCACCTCGTGAATAGCTGCTCATTGCAGTTTACAGTCTTCTTCTGAAAACACCTATAAAAAAAAATAAAAAATTCTTGAAAGAAGGTGAGTCCCAGCCCCAACCTGACTAAATTGACTATCTTCTCCCGTAAACATCACATTTATTGAGCGGGCAAGTGGGTGTCGGCGAAAAGGGCGGCGAGAGAAGTTTGGCTTGCGCTCATATTTTCCAAGGTGAAGAAAATAAGTCTATTAGTGAGGTGGCCTCAAGAGCAGAGTGTACCTTTTTCTTCAGGACCGGCTTGTGTGGGTTTATGGGTGTGTGTGTTGGCAGGAACTGGCTTTAGTGGCTCATCATATTACATGTTGTGCTAACATGTTATTGCCAATGCTAATATTAATGTACATTTGCTGGGGATAGAGACCGAGAACTGCCGCTTGTGCTTATAATAGCCGATATAAATAAGTAAATATATGATCCTAAAACTGTTAACATTTCAATGGCCACCAGAGCAAAAACTTTGACCTCCCTGACCTTTTACTAGCCACTTTCACTAAGCAGTTGGGAGTAGCAACCCTCAGCGAACAAGGAATCACTGCTCTGTATTTTAAGTATGAAATAAATAATGGTGCCATCTGGCGGCACAATACCAAATACCTTCTTGGACAGACAACCATCATGCCAAGGGCAATTTCTAAGATTTTGCTGGTCCGTCATTGGTCAACGCCCTGGGCACACTTGCATCATCATCAGTCCGTCGTTTTTCAGGCCGAACCAAATTTTAATCGTCAGTCCGTCATTTTATTTTAACCACACTTCTTCGCCACCACTATTAAAGGACCAACAGACAAATATTAGTCCGTCATTTGTCAATCGTCAACAAAGCGGGCGTCCGTTGGTACTTGACGATTACGCTAACAGACAAAAACTCATTTCCGTCGGTGCTTAATCCATTTTTGGGGGAGGAAGTTTCTCATCATTTGTCAGCAAAACAGACGCCTATCAGACTCATGGACAATCCATCAGTACTTACAGAATTCTGGCTGCTAAATACCTTTTTTTAATAAATACATTGGACAGACGACCATCAAGGTACCACAAATTGGTATCACTACCAATGATTAGGTACCCAAATTTTTGTGATAACCCATCACCTCAATCCTCGTCTCGACTGAAGCATCCCCGTTTACGCTGACATATGACAGATGGGAGCAACGAGTTCTGAAAGTCGCCTTAGTTTTTTTTTTTTTTTTTTTGCCTGTGGCCTGTCATAGCTGGCAGAGAAAAATTGAGAAAAAAAAATTGCTGTCACATGAGCACTCATCAGTTTTTTTAGATCAAGTGTGTGTTTTGTGTTTTTTGGTTGAAAGATAATGAAGGCACGACAGCGAGCAAGGCTACAATTTAGCAAACCAACAAGAGCTTGCTGGGATCCCAACATGGCAAATCAAAATGTCTGAGTCACACGGTCTGCCTCTTCTTCGTCTTTTCCAACAGGCATCTCACGGTCGCGCATGCTCGCGCCCGGTTAGCGCTGCCCTTTTTTAAAAAGGACCGCCACTGCGCGAGTCTGTGTGACCCGTTGTAAATGTTCTACCGCATTCCGGGATTCGTAAGACTGGTGAAGGGAAAGTTGCAGATTGATGGATTCGTTTTAGTAATCATAACACAAAACGTTTTGTAGTCACAATGTTTGTAGTTATCTGAGCTTTTTTTTCTTTGACTGGCTGGTTGCGTTCATCAAAAATATGACTCAGTACTGGAATGCGAGACGGGCTTTCAGAGTGACAGAGTAATTTGGTGAAACCGGGACGATTTAGGGTTGACAAAACGGCAAGACGGATGAAGAAACCGGAGAGTTTCCAAACATGAGCCCAGGCAACTCGAGAAGAATTTCAAACAAGTCAATGTAGAGTTGCAATGACGAGATGATTTCTTTATAATGGTTAAGATCATTAGTTAGTTATTCTGAAGTGAACATTAAAGAAACAAAATGTCATGCTGAGGTAAAAGAGACTGGACTTCCAAAGAGGCGCAGTCAAGTAAGGTTCGAGCAACTCTGAGTTGTAAAAAAAAAAAAAAGAAAAGGAAAGGTGATGGATTTTCTAAAATTTTTCAAACTATTATACTCAATCATACCCATGATTTCCACAACACTAAATGTGGTTGATGGTCTTGGATTGTATCCGTTGTAGCAGTCTGCTCAATTTGGTTACTGAGCTCCGGGTCTTTTGACGGATGGGTCACGACAGGTTGCGGTGACTCATATGCACTGTTTGGATTTTAGAAAGTGAGAAATCTATGGAACAGCTTTGACTTCAAGTGAATATTTTTCTGCTAACGGGCGTAGGACGAAAGACTTTGATGAAAGGGCACAAAATGTTAGCGGATATTCCCGGACAAACCCGCAATAATCTGAAGCTCGGGTTTTGACCAGGACTAAGAGATCAGAACACATTACTCTAGTCTTAAAGACTTTACATTGTCTCCCAGTCAGTCTGCGATAGATTTTTAAATCACTAAAGAATTTGGTTCCTGAACACATTAATGCAAATACTAATTGAAAATAAACACCGTAGGGACTCTGAGGTCTGCAGTCCCAGGTCAATTAGTGGAGGCCAGGTTTCGAAGCAAACATGGTGAAGCAGCATTTAGCTGCTATGCGGCACGCGAATGGGTCATGGTGGACAAAGAACCATTAACCCATAAATGGTTTTGCTCAAATGGTACAAACTTGGAAATGATGGAGCTTCGATCAGTTCTAATTCTCCGGTAACTAAAGGGAAAATCCACACAGGAAATCGTCTTGGTTGGCATATTTGTGAGTGGTAGAGATGGCTCACACTCGGGGCCATTGTTTGACTTGTGGGAAACGAGGAAAACAAACGGAACGTTTCTGTTCGGAGGCAATCATCTTCATCCTCATGCTAATTGCCCTCTTTCATAGCACTCTGGAGAGGCATCTCATGTATCTCGATGACGAAAATGACTTTTGTCGTGCGGAAGTTTGAAAGCAAAACAGCGTAGGACTGACAGTGAGTTCGACCCAGACGGGCAGCCAGACAGACAGATAGTCATCCAGGCCACCAAGATCACCTTGTCCTTAGAGAGGCTAATGTTTCTGGGAAAATCCTGCTCCACTTAGTACCTCGCCAGGTCCTCACAGCTGACCATGTGGAAGGATGGCAGACGCAAAGGGGAAGAGGAGCCAATAAGCTAATTCGAAAGAAGTTTGAGCATGTTTCCATGCAGTATTCTCGACTATCTTTGAGTCTCAGGCTCTTTGTCGTCACTCCTTACCTGAAGAACCCCCTGCTCCAAATCTGTCCACCACGGAGACATCGAAAACCTGTCAAAGCAGCTCAGACATTTCCCTGCAGTTCCTGAATGTCACTCCGTCTCTGAGAAATCACCACAAGTCTCAGGGTTAATGGACGGAAAAGCCTGAAATATTTGACAGGATGCTTATGTGGGGAAAATAAGGTGGCTTGTGAGAGCCAACCTTGTTTTGCTTCAAGGCTGATTTCTCTCGACTTCAAGCAAATTAGGTGCCATTATTGGGCTGACAAAGCTGGGCATTGGCACCATAGGGGCGTGTCAGATTTGGACGGGTTGTCCAAACAAACACAACAATCATTTTTTATTGTTACGCCGGCTCAAATTCACCAACGCAACCTTGGCAGGGACCGCGACTGTTGGTGGAACAGCTTGTCATTTCGTATAAACTTGATTTGGCTGAAAACAAATTTGCCTTTTCCCAATCATGGCAACACTTTCTCTCTCTCGAACGTTCCCTCCAGAGGACTACAGGACAAGCTGAGTGAAGGTGACAGAAATTGGAAAATGATGAATGCCTGCTGCTTTTTTTTTTTTTTTTTCTAGGTATGTTTGATAATGTACCAAACACTGCCAGAAGGGATAAACCTGAAGATTTATGTCCCTCAAGGTCTAATCTACCCAAATGTACCCATTAGCTAAGCAAAGTGAAATTCCCATTTGAAATCAATTGAAAGTTTAATAAAGGGAAACAACATTTGAATTGAATTGTAAGTTTAATAAAGGGAAAAAACATTTGAAATGAATTGAAAGTTTAATAAAGGGAAAAAACATTTGAAATGAATTGAAAGTTTAATAAAGGGAAACAACATTTGAATTGAATTGTAAGTTTAATAAAGGGAAAAAACATTTGAAATGAATTGAAAGTTTAATAAAGGGAAAAAACATTTGAAATGAATTGAAAGTTTAATAAAGGGAAAAAACATTTGAAATGAATTGAAAGTTTAATAAAGGGAAAAAACATTTGAAATGAATTGAAAGTTTAATAAAGGGAAACAAAGTAATGCAAAATAATGTAATAATGTAAAGTCGTTTGAACGTACCGCAGAGGTCGATTCAACTTTTTGGTAAAATGTAGATTAATCGTATATCGTCTTAAATCAGGTCAGGTTTCGGTGCATTCCTCCGGGGTGCTGCCCGAGCAAAGATATTCAGGGTGCATAAAGTGTTCTCTGAGAATTCACAAGGTGACAAGGCTGACCTCCAGATAATGAAGGGGGAGGAGCTAATCCTGCCGTTTTACACAGTCCTTCCTCTACCTCATCAGCACCTCATCATCTGGCTGTTTGTCACAGCCTGACGGTAGTCGGGCATGTGTCAGACGCTTGCACCTGAGATGGTTCAGGCTCTGAATCCAAAAATATACTTCCCCTTTTTCTTGACATCTCATTAGAATTGTCTTGATTGGAGCGATGACGGTATTTCAAGGATTCTGCAAAGTATATCAACTTTTCTTTTCTCAACCTTCCAGATGACACTCTGCTTCTCTCTGCAGGTTTTTTCCCCCCAACTTTCAACCCTGGTATTTTCCTATATTTTCCTCTTTTAACTGTCTCTCCATAATCTATTTTCCTGTCTTCTCATCCCCGAGCTCTTCTTCTTTCCCCTCTCCCATGGGGTCTCATCTTCTCCACTGTATCAACCTGCTCCATTCTAATCAAGAGAAATTTGCAATACAACTGTAGAGGGCACATTTTGTATTCTTCTTGAATCACCCAAGAACCTTGGAAAGAACACGTTTGGTCTTTTGCTGTTGATGGAATTTATCGGAAACATTTCCGAGCGATCATGCTTCTATCTCCGCACCCTTCTTCCATAAGAAACTCGATATGCTGCCCAAGTTGAGTCCGCATAGTTTCCAAACAGGGCAGTCACAAGTGATAAAGTCGTTTAAAACCAAGAGGTTTCCTGTAATCGGAATTTGACACTGGCGCTAGATTTGCTGGTATCTCGACTGAAGTGATCAGCATCATTGGCGAACATTGTTAGCCGCAGATTGGTGCTCCGAAACCCGATATTCTCTTGCACTGTCAACCACCATTTTAGCAGAAAGAGAGGAAGTCATGGAGCTGATAATATGCATCTTTTGGAGTTTTATGACAGTCATGTTCCTGCCTGGGAGTTTAGTGCCGGTGTGTTGTTTTTTGGACTTTGTTGAGTTGGTATTTTTCGATTCCCTGTTCCTTTTTAGTGTACCTTCTTACTGACCTGTTTCTGGGTCCTCACGCATGACAACTTTTTTAGTCATAACCAATCAATCTTCATATTGATTTGTGCATGTAGATCATTTTCGTCTGTTTTATTGACGATTACCTCATTGTCTTACAAAAACGTATAAATACGTTCTATTTTAAATACTACCATGGTCCCGTATTTATACTTTTTTGCTGTTTTTTTTTTTGTGCTAGAGCATACAGAAGGCTGTGATGTAGCCTCTGAACTAAAAAGAACACTTGAAGCAATGGTAGTTATTACAAAATCGGCCAGCATGTGGCAGCAGAGTATGAGATCAACCAGGGCCATATTGCAACAAGCTCTTTTCCCCAATGTTTTAACTCATTCACTCCCAAAAACGTATTTATACGTTTTTTTTGTTGTTGTTGGTTTTTTTTTGTTTTTAAAATGCTAGAGCTTACAGAAGGCTTTGATGCAGCTTCAGACCTGAAAAGGTCGCTTAAAGCAATTGTAGTTATTACAAAAAAAACAGCCAGCAGGTGGCAACAGAGTATAAGAGAGCTGCACGGACCATGTTGCAACAAGCTCTTTTTCCCAGTGTTCTCAACAGATTTTTGAATAATGATGAAACGTGGCTATATTCTAATGCTAATTGCTGCAAAACAGAAACAGATAAAAATATATATTTTTTTTTTCCTGATGAAAGAAAGAGACTAATCTTTCTTTTGGTAGGGTCCATGTTTTTATAGCAATAGAACACAATATCCTGTGGGCATTGCAAAATCAGTCAAAAAAAAACCAATAAAACAGTGAAAACACCTGGGAGTGAATGAGTTAATCAGGTTTGTGAATAAGGATGACGTTGAGTTATGTTCTAATGCTAATTGCTGCAAAACAGAAACAGGATGAAAGAAAAGACACTAATCTTTCTTTTGGTAGGTCCCATGTTTTTATAGCAAGAGAAAATATTCTGTGGGCCTTCCAAAATCAGTCAAAATCCAGTAAAACAGCCGGGTTGCTTCAGTGAAAATGGCGGCGAGTGAATAAAGTTAACGAATAATGGGAAACTGTCAATGTCGGACAACTATTTTGCTGACGAATGGCGGATGGACGATTACATTTTGGTTCGGCTTGAAATACTGAGAGATTGCCAATAACGGAAGAGTGCCCTGATTGTCGATAATTGACGATTTACGGATGCTCAAAGTTCGTTGCCCACCTCTGATTTTTTATTTATTTATTTTTTGATTCCATGAAGGTTGACTTTTCAAGGGAAAGTCCATCAGATACAGAAGTTTTTATCAACTGATATCAATATAGCGCTTGTTTGAAAAGCATTCAGAGGATTATGTTCCTTTGTGAATGTTCTTAATGATTTAAAAAGATGGAGGTATTTTGGGCTAGTTCCGTTTTGGTGAAGTCGTATCACCAGGTTCGCAGATGGAACAAATACTATTATCCAAATAATGATGGCAATAATAACACAATGAAGTCATGATGGACTAAAGCAGACGCTCTGTGCCTCCCTGTGTATTTGCTGACCGGTCTTTATATCCCACCGGATGATGATGATGATGATGATGATGATGGCGCTCAGTAATATGGACCAGTCCAAGTTTTCAACAAAAGTTCAGCTCAAGCGTGCTGTTCCAAGTCTTTCTGGCTTTCAGCATTTTGGCTCCTAGTACACAGGATTAAAAAGATGGTGATGGGAATCGAAATGGGGCAGTTGCACAGTGGGGCAGCTTGAAGTGTTAAATGCAGTTGTGTGGCTATAAAGTGTGTGTATCTGTTCGTGTGTGTGTGTGTTGTAATGGCAAAGAGCAGCCCACAACCAGAAAGAAACGCAACCTAAGAGGATTGCTCGGGATTTGTATTCATTTCCAGTCATTTCATACTTGAGAAGGCATTTAAGTGGAAGGTTGCGAGAATTTTATTTATTTATTTATTTTTTTGGCATTGTGGCACACATGGTTCCACGATGTAGCAACTCGGGCTTAAAAAAAAAAAAATGACCATGACTGTGGTCTGCAAATCATGTTTGCTCAAATGGAAAGAAATGATAACCAATATTTTCTTCAGAGCCCGAGCAGTGGGAGTTATTGAATACCCAAAACACATGAGACACTATAATTACGTGCAACTATGGTGAGCCGTGTGTGTCTTCACGGTGAAATATTGTTACCCAAAACCGAACCGCAACATCGGGTTATCGAGCGTTTGCTCTTGAACTGGCGGCCATGAGCGCTGTGGCTTTTTTGTTAATCGCACGTATAAATGTGCTTTACAGCTTTATTAGGGTTTTAAACTTGAAATGTTGGAGAGCCTTTTTATAAACGTTCAAACTTGAATGTCACTCGGTAACAAAAGCGAACCAAAAAAAAAATAAAAAATACGGTGAGCTATATTTGTGTGTTTGTGTGTGGATGACATAAGATATAACAAACGTTTCCATGGTGACTCAAACGGTAAATAAGAAATACAAATAAATGCCTGAATCTGCACCTTTTAACCTGATCCGCATTAAAATTTAATGTGTTCTCAATGCCCTGCCATGCCAGTGGCACAGTGGGTGGGAGAACAGAGAGACGAAAACAAACACAGAAGTACTGCTAGCCATAATTTAAAGCTCAAACATTATAATTTCATAGTTTCAGCCGGTGCCGTGACTGCTCCCCTTTCCCTTTCTCGGTTAAGAGTCTCTATTTATCATTGTCAGGTCAAGTGTGTGGTTAGCAAGCCTGTTTCACAGCAAGTTCTGGCGTTGAATCTTGACTCTCCGGGACTGAGTTTGAATGCCTTTACTCGGGTACTCCGGTTTCCTTCCAGGTGTAGTACAAAGTAAATTATGTAGAGTAAATCTAACTCTATTTAGAGTCGGACCAAATAGTGAGTTTGTTCCTCAACCCTTCAGTGACTTGTATTTGTTTCCAATTCTTTACTCTACTCTCTTCCAATTACTGTATTTTCCGCACTATAAGGCGCACCTTCATTGAATGACATATTTAAAAAAAAAAAAATAATTCATATATAAGGCGCTACAGTAGAGGCTGAGGTTACGTTATGCATCCATTAGATGGTGCTGCGCTAAAGGGAATGTCAACAAAACAGTCAGATAGGTCAGTCAAACTTTATTAATGGGTTACAAACCAGCTTTCTGACAACTCCGTTCACTCCCAAAATGAATAAACAGCTGTTTTATTATTTTCTCTGTGGTAAAGTATGAGTATTAGCTAGAGATCCAAGATGGCGGGATCTTCTGCGCATGCGCGTCACCGATCGTGCAGGGTCACCGATAGCGTCTTGACAGCGAGACCTGTTGCGGCTCAATATTGATCCATATAAGGCGGCGCATGGTCAGCTTTTGACAAAATTGAAGGCTTTTAGGTGCGCCTTAAAGTGCGGAAAATACGGTATAAATATTACGTTAAAACTGAGTCTATTTGGTCCCACTCTAAATAGTGTCAGATTTACGCTACATAATTTACATAATTTGAAAATTTAAGAATGTGATTGTGAAATAAGGTGAAAATGCCAAGTTAGGCTCGTTTAGCGAGTGGCAACGTAAGATGGCCGCCCCCACATACAAGTAGTTCCTGCACTTCTTTGATTCTTTGCGAATAAGGTATGCACAGAGAACAAACCAAAGTTCTGTTTAAAGGAGTTGCCCCGATCACGATTTATGACCAAATATTAGAAAAGGGGTGACCCAGGGGTCTGGTTGGAGTCATTATGGTTTTTAAAAACTGACTGTTTTCCTAGCAGATCAGGGAGAAAAAAATAAAGCACTATAGGAAAAAACTTTCAACCCCACACATGCCTAGCAATAAACACAAACATCAATCAGTTCAAAAAACTCCAACCTTGGTCTTCGTGCCAAAAAAAACAAACAAACAAAAAAAGAAAACGTATCGTCGGAGGGAAATATTGTTTTAAGGGTCATTGTTAAGGTCAGCAGGTTGCGGCAGCAGGTAATCAGCTTTTAACGTGAGCGCATCCCCACAGCTGACGGAGCTCCAGTTGCGACCACACACACAATTAGTGCACGATTTCCCACAATCAGCATAACACGAGAATCCCCAATCACTATCAACGACCTCGTAATCACCGCACGCTTTTTAGCCAGACAGTCGAATGACGGATGGCCAGTGATGTCATCAGGATGTTATCATCTGGCCGCTTAATGACAGGAAGTTTCCTTAAGCAGAGGTCAGGCCTTTTTTTTTTTTTTTTTTTTTTTAAATCCACGCATCTTCGCAACTTGTGGCTTTTTTGGGGGACTATTTCTGTATATTTCATTTAGAAGCAATGTGGCTATGAAATCACGTTCTCCTGATTTTAGCTCAGTCAAACATCTACAAATATTATTATTGGGTGCAAGGTAATCAAGAGCCCAAATTACATGTGGACTACGTTTGGGCTATTTAACGTTCACGCACTGCTGGCTGTGTTTTGATTGTGGTGGCGAAGTAGAGCATGGAGCCGTGCATCATTAAGGGGCGGTTGTACATGCTGTTTGATTTCTGGCATGCGCGTTTACAAGTTGAAAATAATTTGCAATGCTGTAAAGTTCATTTGGCTCTGGGTGAGCGTTTTGTTTGTTCTAAAGTTTTTCATTGTCAAGTTGTTGTGAAGTTCTTGAGGGGATATTTTGCACTGCTAGAATTGTCTTCTTGTCTTTAACTCATTTGCTCCCAATAACGTGTAAATACGTTTTTTTTTATCTAAGTCTCCCAAAGACATATTTATACGTTTTTTTTTTTATGCTAGAGCATACAGAAGGATTTGATGCAGCCTCTCAACTGCAAAGAATGGTTGCAGAAATGGTAGTTATTACACAAACGGCCAGCAGGTGGCAACAGAGCAGAGGAGATCAACCAGGGCCATGTAGAAAAAAAGCTCAATGATGAATGAGTTAATGATGCATTTTTTGGCTGCTTCGACTTGTAATCCGGAGCGACGTATAATCCGAAAAATACGGTAATTGAATGAAGTAATGATTTATCTAAAGGCTTGTTATAGCAATAAGAAAACATCGTGGAGACCTTTTATGAATCGCTCTCTCTCTCTCGCACACATACTCACACACGAGCGCTCATTAATCAATGCCAGAGCCCCCCCTGCTTCTTCTGTCCATCCGCCGCAGCCTTCATCCATCTTTCCCTGCCTTCCTTCTGTCCATTGCTGTCAAATGCTCAGTCCTTCACGTTCAACATGATTATAAAAATGTCAAATCTTGAAGAGAACTATTAAGGATGTCTTCACGAAAGGGCACATATCCGACAGTATGCTTTTGTGGAGGTTAGCGTAACAGACAGAAGCAGCGGCGCAAAAAACTGCCATGCACAAAGTTGACGAGAATTTACCGGACCAGTTCATACATAAAAATCCATATTTTTGCGTAATCATGGTCAAATAATTTCTCAAAGTTGATCGTTTTACTGCTTTATCTTTATTACTCCATTAAACAAATCCAGTAGTTTGACGGGTGAAGGTCATAAAGAAACGGCATCCATAATGGCTACCAGATTGTTCTTGGCTGCCTCAGTAGGACAGTAGCCTGACAGATTTGATAAATGAGCCTTGTTTGATTTGGCATGTTCCAAAGCCTCTCGTTAGCGCCGTGTGTCATTTTTTTTTTTTTATCAGCAGACACGTTGACAGCATGTACGACAGGCAACTCAAACAAGGTATTGTTTAAGTGTGTGTCACCGCCGTCTACTGTCATGTTGTGCAGAATGACGTACAAGCTCGTGTTTTACAAAGATGTATTAAAGTTATATTTAAAAAAAATGCAGTAAAACTTCTGAAGTAGATTCCTTAGGTCATATTAAGACTTTAGAAGTTGAACACAATTTTGCGATCCGCATTCACATTGGCTGTTCAGAATGTTCAAATATTGCTTTGTAATTCCCTGGATGGTTAAAAATGTTAGTGATGCAAATAAGATTTTAACTCTTTATTCGCATAACCTCGAGAGGCATAGAACAAACTTGACTAGACGAGAAACAACGAGAATGCATCGAGAATCACGAGACAAAGCCCCTTGGGTTGTGGAGATGCACGGAGGAACAGAGGTAATAATCCGACAAACACGTACTTGAAACTACATGCCGGTTACATCAGTTCAAAACAGACACTTGACCTCACGGTCATGACCCAGACATGACAATTGTGAGCTCAAAACTTTAATATGTCCTTTAATATTTAATATATTTAATATAGATATATTACCAAAAGAAAAATTAAAGTCTCTTCTTTCATCAGGAAAAAAAAGTATATTTCTTTCTGTTTCCGTTTTGCAGCAATTAGCATTAGAAGAGAGCGAAGTTTCATCAGTTTTCACAAATCTATTTAAAATTGTAAGTAATTGAGCTTTTTTTCAAGATGGCCCTGGTTGATCTCCTTTGCTCTGCTGCCACCTGCTGGCCGTTTGTGTAATAACTACCATTTCTGCAACCGTTCTTTGCAGCTGAGAGGCTGCATCAAAGCCTTCTGTATGCTCTAGCATAAAAAACAAACAAACAAAAGAAAACGTGTAAATACGTCTTTGGGACACTTAGAACATTAAAAAAAAACCTCATTTATACGTTATTGGGAGTAAATGAGTCCATAAAATAACTACTGTACACTTTTTGAAAGTATCCACCAACTCTGTCTGCACAGTGCATCATTTTTTTGTGTTTTGCAGCCCGACTAACTAACCCAAGTCGTGAGAACAGACTCCCCACTCAAAAGCAATAATCCAAAAGAAAGCGCTATATAAGAATGAGCGAGTCGGAGTCATTTGTGTAATTCGCTTAGTGCGGCGCAATTAGCTTCCGAGCCATTTATGATGTCACAAGTGCGCCTTAGGGAAAGTTCTGTCAGGAAGCTGTTTCCTTTCACTGTCTTGATATGTGAAGGACAAGCCTTTCTCTCAGCTCCTGGCAACACACACACACACACACAATCGGCAAGTCCCTGCAGTGAAGGACTCACTCGATAATGTGCCCCACCTCCACCCGGCATGCCAACTGTCGATCAAAATGACTAATGAGCAGTTGATTACATCACTGGCCCTCTAACACTGAACTTGGGACCTTTTTCGGTGGACGACGGGGAGAGGCAAAGAGAGGATGTAAAGATGGAGAGAGATAAAGACACGTGGGAGAATGCAAAATGAGGTTGAGGCAGGGGGGGGGGGGGTAACGAGCCAGATAATAATGAGGCCGTGACATCCCCGCACATGAAGACTTGAGATGAGAGGATCTGGTTTCCATTCAACTCTGTTGGGGGCTTCCTGACAGAGGAAAAGGGGAGAGCGGCGGGGCAAGTGGAGGGGGGGGCGTCCCTAAATTCCTCTCATTTCCTTCCCTCCCTGCACATCTACTGTATCTGCGTCTTCTCCGTGGCACAAATGGGAATCTCTATCTGTGAATCATTGCAGCGGAATAGCAGGCCCCATTCATATGAAACAGTGATGCAAAATGTTTGAGGCTTTTCTCACCCAGGAAGTCAAAATTTCAGCGAGAACAGCTTTCACTGATCTGGGAAGATTTGTTTTTGACGTGTTCTCCCCCGCTGCCTGATAGGGGTCGCTATCCCTGTCTCCCTGTGAGTTGGATGGATTCCTCTCTGCAAAGGAGAAGTGTTCACAAACACGACTTTGTGAACAATGTTTGAGCAAAATAGGATTTTTGTGGACATAAAAAAAAGTCATAGATGTTTGAGTCCAGCCCATGTGTTGATATTTTTGTTCAGTGTAGAAAATGGATGGATGGAGGCTTGTCTACATACGTAACTGCTCCCAAAAACGTATAAATACGTTCTATTTTAAATATTACCAGTGTCCCAAAGACGTATCTATACGTTTTTTTTTATGCTAGAGCATAGAGAAGGCTTTAATGCAGCCCCTGAACTGAAGAGAACGGTTGAAGCAATGGTAGTTATTACAAAACCGGCTAGCAGAGTATAAGAGATCAATCAGGGCCATGTTGCAGCAAGCTGTTTTCGCCACAGTTTTGAACATATTTGTGAATAATGATGAAACTTAGCTATATTCTAATGCTAATTGCTGTAAAACGGAAACAAGATTGAAATATACTACTAAATGGACTCCAATCTTTCTTTTGGTAGGTTCCATGTTTTTATAGCAATAGAACACAAAATTCTACAGGCCTTGCAAAATCGGTCAAAATCCAGTAAAACAGCCGGGAGTAAAAGGGGTTGCTTCAAGTGAAAATTGCTGTGATTAAATGAGTCACTGAATGCTTTGGGTCCTGTCTAGTGGAGAGTTCAAGCAAACGTGGCGAAGCAGCTTTTACCTGTGATGCTGCGTACAAATTGAATAAGTTGCCAATAGAAATCATCCCAAAGTATAAATGCTTTTAAGTCCAGGTCATTGCAATTGCTTTTTTATTTTTTAAGAATTATCACAATTATTTTTTCCTTCCAGTGACCACTCCAGGTGAACATCCTCTATTGCACTGATAGTACGATATCGCCTATTGTGTATATCTGTGACTGCCCCCTCCGTCCAACTCCCTCACAGCGACTGATAATCCTCCTAGACAGCAACATCCCATCAAACCCTGACTCATAACGTCTAAATCTTTTGGCCTCTTGAACCTTTTTCTGGGTTCTTGACAACGTCCTCAGCCAAAAGCTGACCATGTTTTTTCTTACTTCACGTCTGTTGTAATTACTCACCGCAAGACAAGGCAGGGGCGGACAATCTGCGGTGCATCTTATTGGCTTGTCATTTGGTGAAATAAATGATGATTTCCATATGATAAAGACGGCGACGCTTCTTATTAAATCGTGTCACGTTGCGCTCCAGCACAGTTTGATTTTACTTTACTGAACGTTATTTTTCTAGTAAAGAGCCCCTCAGCACGTGCTCGTCTTCACACTCAAATTCTCACATTTGCACCCGAGAGGCCCTTTTGGTATTGAGCTACTGTCATTGGCAAAAAGCGACTTGATCAGTTTGATGCTGGGAAAAAAACAAAAAACAAATTAATGGCATGTGTATCCTTTTGGATGCTATGTTGCAATATAGGCTTATGCAGAGAAACTTCCAAGATTGAATGAGTCACTTTTGGATGGTAGTCAAGCTCCAATTTGGTCAGACTTGGGGGAAAAAAAAAAAAAAAGTGTCCCATAGGAAATCAAATCACCCTATAGCAATAACGCAATCTGTCTTATTCTATCTCTTAAGTGTCACGAAAATTCCCTTTTAAAAAAACCAAAATAAAGGTTCCAATGTCAAGCAAAGTAAGTAAATCTGTGTCACTGTGGCCAACAAAACAAACCTTGTAAAACAATACGGCAAAAGTAACTAAGAGCTCTTTATTTCCATAGACAACATAACATTACATTAATTTATTTTTTATTTTTTTTGTTCCACGTATGCCCACAATCAGAGAAAAGATCACCATCTGTAAAAGATTATTGAGGTTAATACTTCTTTTTCGTCTTTTCTTTGGGATTTAAGAGCTGCCAGCGAAGGCATAATACACAATACATAATCCCACCTAAAAAAACGCAGGTAATGCAAGACCAACTCAAATCAACAATGGAAAGAGCGGAATAAGCAGCGAGTGAGGATTACTTTGGAGTATTTGGTATACAGTACGGGCACCACAAGTACCCTGGAAACGTTCATTTCCTGGGGAAGGTTTGACAAGACCTGCCATTTCAGGTTTTTTTGGGGTCAGTATTTAACTCCTTCAACATCTTTTTAGATTGTAAAATATTAACACATTCATTGCCAGACCAGCAAAAAAAATGCATTATTTGACGTCTTTTTTTTCCGTCAATGGCAGTGAATGAGTTAAATAATGAGAAATAAGCCTGTGGTTCTGTCTTCTTATCTATTTTGTGCACACTTATCTGTATACAGTTACATCTGTTATGCTTCAGATTATTGTCAAAATGGGGTTTCCCTGCTTTGTGACAAAGATACATAAGGATACAAATGTTGTCGTTTTTTTTTTCGACAATGGATTTCTCATAAATTGTAGCATCCAAAACATTATTGACACTTAAGGTACCATATGTTCCTGATGGTCTTGTGCCTATGAGAAAGGGGAAGGCGAAGAAAAAAAAGAAACCTTTTAACTCATTTGCTCCCAATAACGTGTAAATACGTTTTTTTTTTTTATGTTCTAAGTGTCCCAAAGACGTATTTATACATTTTTTTTTATGCTAGAGCATACAGAAGGCTTTGATGCAGCCTCTCAACTGCAAAGAACGGTTGTAGAAATGGTAGTTATTACACAAACGGCCAGCAGGTGGCAGCAGAGCAATTGCTGCAAAACGGAAGCAGATAGAAACATACTTTTTTTTTTTTTTTCCCCCTGATGAAAGAAGAAACTTTAATCTTTCTTTTGATAGGTTCCATGCTTTTATAGCAATAGAACACGATATTCTGTGGGCCTTACAAAATCAGTCAAAATCCAGTAAAACAGTCGGCAGCGAACGGGATTGCGAAATGTGAAAATGGCGGCGAGTGAATGAGTTAAAGGAGGCACAGCATAAACCTGGAAAAAAAAGATGTACTTTTATTAGCTTATATGTGCAATATCAAAGTTTAAAAAAAATGCAATGGGCTCATAGGTTAAATTTGTTGAGTTTTTGTGATAAGATTTCATAAAGTATTATTTAAAGTGCCCCAGTGCCCACTTGTCCATGCCCCTATTTCCGAGCGCCTGGCACGTTAATGATCTCTGGTTTCAAATCTGACACCTAAAACCATGTCCACACTCTTTCAAGTAATCGTTAGATTTATGTAAATGGGCCAGAAAACAAAGTGTGTCATGTTTTGTACGCGTCTTCGAATGTGAGCAGCAACTAAGTCAAAGGTTTTTTCGAGCGTAAAACCACGATGGACTGCCGCTCTTGATGTGAGTCCGTTTTCCAGAGCAAAACATGACTCCCACATGGCCAGACAGGCTGCTGTTGCGATTACTTTCACAGCACAGCCACACGTTAGTAAAATTTGTAATGTTATGAGAAGATGTGATATGATGACAGACCACTGCAGAATGTTCTTTCAATCAGGTCCGTCTGAAGCATTTGTTAGTGTGTGTGTGTGTGTGCGCGCTTTCTCCCACTCGACTACTTAAATTTCATTGCTCTCGGACCTGATTCCTCGGCACAAAACACAGACTATTGCTTCCTCCCATACTTCCTGTTGCCTCTGTTCTTTTTTCCTCCCTCCGTTATCCATCATCCACACTTTCTTCCTGTCATTTTGTCCCTTTCTCTTGCTCTTGTTGAATTCCGTAGCCGAGCGGCCATTCAAAAATCTTCGTTTTCTCAACACCGGCATCCACGTGCGACGTTACGCGCAAGTCACAATGAGAGGCAAGTTGCAGGAATGCTTCTGTTCTCCCAGACAGCCGATCGATTACGTCCATCATGGAAAGTTATGATGATGTGCTTTCTTGCATCGACATGGGAGGAAAAATATAAAGGAGGATGTTAGCGATGCTAGCTTAGCCTTCAACGGGACAGTTCCGAATTTGTGGATTTTGCCAGCTCCAATGTTTTGTCCCACTTTTACATAGGTCCCGTCCCATTCTCCCTTTTTTTTTTAGTCCGTGTCTGTCGGTCAAGCTAATCACTAGCAGGCTTGTTTTCATCATATAGTAACTAGAGCTGCTGCTGCATCGGAGGATGGTTGGAAGTCGGACTTTTCCGACATTACGCCGCGATCTCCCTGCATGAAATTATACGGTGAACTACAGAGCTGATGAAGCAAAATTGTGAGAAGGCAAGTTCAAAATGAGTTTTGATGACCAACATATAAAACAATTTATCACTATCCGCCATTTTGGTTGTTTCGACTCGAATGCTTTCGGGTCAGAACTGGGAAAAACCAACTGGGATAAATCCGACTTCCGACCATCCTTGAATGCTGCATCAGTCCGAGTTCAGTGCCTAAGAATTATGGGGAATGTAGTCCTACTAGCCCAATGCTGCGGTCGCTCGGGATGTAACGATACCCAAACATCACGATATGATATTATCACAATATGAAGGTTCCAATATTGTGGGGGGTTCACGATATTTAAAAAACATCAAAATATAGTTAAACAAAAAAAGAGCCCATACTAAAAAAAAAGCAGAATATTGTTGTTGTGTTTTTGTACATAACAGCAATGCATATAAACCACCTACAATCTCTAATAACATTAAGGCACTTACTTGCTAATGCAAGCACACATTGATCGCTTCACAAGCAAATTAGTTTCCCCCTCATCGGACAATTAGAATAGATTTTAACACATTCATTGCCAGACCAGCAAAAAATGCATCATTTGACGTCTTTTTCCGTCAATGGCAGTGAATGAGTTAAACAAAGGCCAAAACATCCCTAATGAAAATTTAATTGCACTCATAAACTAGCCACTAGAGGGTGCTAGAACTGCACAAATGGAAATCAACTCGACTTTTTTTTTAACATAAATGTTCCTTCTAAATATTGTGAACATGACGACGACGATATTGTGGCAGTTTGAATATCACGATATCACGATATTGCCTTTATCGTTACATCCCTAGCGGTCGCCCATCAGAGCCGACGGATAAAGTCGGTAATGGTGAGTGATTGGCTTGTTTAGCACTGTTGAACTGTCAACCAAGATAGCATTTAGCATTAGCTAATGTACAAACACAACCACCGGTTGACGAGCGATTAAGTTTGTCATGAATAGTTCCTGGTAAGAATTTATTGTATGTTTGATTTCCAGCAAAATTGCAGTCGTTTTAATTTTAAAAATACCTCAGATTAAAAAAGGAAATACAACCTTTGTAAATGGCTTAGTTGTCAGCTGCCCCCTCTACATCTGGCCATGTTGTGTCGAACCCCTCAACTCAAGTCGACAGATAAGCTCCAGTGATGGATCCTCGGTGTCACGAGGCCGAGCTCGGCCTATCTATTACGGCCCCAACAGCCGTTTCATGTGGCCGTCTGTGTATACGTGTTGAACGGCTTACACTTGTGTGGGCAACGAGACGGATGGTTCACACATTTCAGGGTCCAAAGGTTTTTGGGGGAGCTTCGTGTGGAAAGTGAGCATATCAGTGGGAGGAGAGCAGTTAAAGAGATAGGGGAAAGATGGAGAGTGACACATCTGGACAGGAAAAAAACAAAACAAATCAATCAGTCGTGTACTGTATATCAACATTGAATGGATATTTACAAAACTGAAAACTATTTATGACAGCGTGTTTTGGTTAATGGTCGCCGTTGATAGCTAATGACGTGCCGAAGCCAAAATCTTCCGGTTAGATATTTTGGCCCCCAGCTACATCAGTGAAAACAATGCCGCCCTCCATTGTTGTGTAACTGCTTGATTTTCGGACTCAGGGGGCACGCGGTGTGGTTTTCATTTTCTCATGTTGCTGGATGGCGGCAGCAAAGCAATTTGAAGTCACTTTCATTAGCGCATTCTGCTTCTTCGCAGGCATTAAAACACCACCTTTTGAATACAAACACTTTTTTTTTCTGAGAACTTAAACCCCCCCCCACAATCAGCACTCAATCACATTTTCCTTCACCCTCGACAACAAACATACCTCATTACGTTTTTATGCTTATCATGCTTGGTCTGTGCTTCATTTTCCAGATTTTATTAACTCTTTGACTGCCAAAAACGTTTAATCACGCTTAATAAAATCACAACGTATGCCGCCATAAACGTTAAATGACGTCGACTAAGTTTTTTTTTTTTTTTCATCAATGGGCAGTGCAACATCTAAGTGCAACGCTGCCTGGTCAATAGGTTGTGGAATCAAAAACACTCTCTAACTATGGCCACCAGATGGCAGCATTGTATCGCTTCAATGGGCCGCCCGTGTATCAAATTACAACGAAAGAGGACGAAATCTGATGAAATGGAACGTTTTCAAGGATGACGTGAATGATAACGTTTTGATAATGTGTGGCAGTAAAAGAGTTAACTAAGAGTTTGAATCAGTCCACATCTGTCATTAGAATGGATCATGTAATTCGGATGCCTGTACATTGGGTCCTCAAGTTCCGGATAAACGGTATTTGTACGGAAGTCGGAATGTTACATAGTCATAATTCCAGTAAATATTTGGATGAAAAACGCCTTTATGATTATAATGGAAAACGGTAATTTTGGCAGGAACTCCTGCACAACCGTTCATCGTTTTTCGTCACGAATGTGTTTTTCAAATTAAGCCTCACAGACATTAGAAAAGACAAACTGCTGTGGCATTTTTCTACTTTTCTACTTGTATTAAATAATTCATCGTAAGATTCACAAGTGTCAGCGAGCAATTGAAATGTGACTTTTTCGCAGACATTTACGTTAGCAATCGTAGCATTTTGCAGCAACTCCAATGTCAGACCCTCGCTCCATTAGTCGTACAAAAAAATAACATCGCAACAAACAACGCAAACATCCCTCGGAAAGTCCGTTTTTATTCCAAATAATGGGGTGCGTATTTATCAGGAGGAACTTGGACTGCGTGCAGATGAATTTGAAACTCTACCTGCATGTCCGGAGATTGAAATAATCAATGAAGTTACGCTGCAGTGCCTCTTGCATAAATGTGCGCCGTGCGTCTCATCATCATGCGAAGAAGCACTTTTGTTCCGAGCCTCATTGGAGGAACGTACAGATAAGTGTGTATGTGTGTGCATGTGTACTAATCATCCTCTTCTCCAGCTCTATAATTTATTTTTGGACATTTGGCTCGCGACATTATTGAGAGTTTTTGCTCCCCCAGACTTTCTCTTTGATGTATTTTGGAGCCCCACAAGAACCAGCAGATGGCACTACTCCCGCTTTTATAGATTTTATAAGTAATACAGACTCATCGGTTTTTCTTTTCATAGCTAAGTTTAGACAAGAAGTTCATCTGAAAATGAATGTGAATATATAAACTTCATCATCCTGATGGTTTTGTTTTGGATTAATTTACTTGGCGTCTGTCTGACCTCTTTTACATGGGTTCCTTCATCCCCAAGTTTGGCATTTAGTTGAATCTGTTTGACATTTACTTTCATCTGAAGTTCGCCAAGTAAAATATCGTCCATATTAAAAAAAAAAAAAAAAAAAAAAAAAATAGCACACAGTGGAAAATGTCGATAGATATCTAGACCATGACTTAAGCACTTTGGCTCTATCATTCCCTTTAAGTTATCAAGTTCTGAAGCCATTTGTATTTGGATGCTAACCAAAACAGCAGCACCTATTGAGACACTAACATAAAGTGTGGATGCGCACAATCTTTTAGTTACCAATTGAAGGCCAAAAAGGATTATATGACTTGGGGCTGGGCGATATGGCCAAAAAATAAAATCGCGATTTTTGCAGTCATTCAGGACGATTACGATTTTAATCGATTTGAACCTAATGCATCCAACAAACGTTTATTTTAAGGTTTCATTTATTAACTCATTTACCCCCAAAAACGTATAAATACGTTCTATTTTAAATATTATCACACTGCCAAAGATGTATTTACACGTTTTGGCTTTGATGCAGCCTCTGAACTGAAGAGAATGCTTGACGTAATGGCCGTTACTATAAAAACGGCAAGCAGGTGGCAGCCTGCAGATCAAAAAGCTCTTTCCCCCGCTATTTTAAACAGATTTGTGAATAATGATGAAACTTAGCCATATTCTAATGCAAATTGATGCAAAATGGAAACGGATAGAAATATGCTTTTTTTTTTTTTTTTTTCCTGACGAAAGAAGAGGCTCTAATCTTTCTTTTGGTAGATTCCATGTTTTTATAGCAATAGGACACAATATTCTATGGGCCTTGCAAAATCAGTCCAAATCGAATAAAACAGCAAAAATGTCCTGGGAGTGAATGAGTTAAAAAATAATTCCTGTGCAAAAATGTTCAGACGCCAGTAACGTATACTGATTCTAGATCCGTTTTAACATGCACTTAACATTCATAGTTTGTGCTTAAATGCCACAATTAAGTTGTTGTAAACAAACTCGATTTTACGATTTAGCAAATTTTCAACGATTCGATTTTTTTTAAAATGCCGATGTATCGAATTAATTTGATTTATTGCCCAGCCCTAATCTGACTTGTTTGTTTTCTCCTTGTAAACATTTTCACTTAAACATGCATGCATATTATTCTAAAAACGTATAATTTGATATTCCATATTTTTGGGACACTGCAATATCCACATACTGACTACAATTTGTGTTATTAAGTGGGTAATGCAGTTATATAAGGACAAGGTGTTGGATTCTTACAGTATTGGCAAGAAAATCATTTATAAGCGCTACACTCTTCTTTTTTTTTTTTTTTTTTTTTTTTTTTTCTCGCTCTCCTGCTATAAAAATGTAAGTATTGTCAGCATTTTTTTTTTTTCTTACTGCAATAAACACATCACATCACCCACCCCTCCCAAAAGCCTCCGTCGGGCCCCACGGAGCCTCACCGCCTCCTGCCGCTACCAGCTGACACGAGAGAGAAGGGGAAGAAAATAAAGTGGGAGGCAAAAAGAAAACAAGGCTTCTGGGAAAACAAACACGGGCCGATTACTTGGCACTTGTCCGTTAACTCTTTCCTTGACGTCAAGTGTATGAAAACGTTACATGAATGCAAAACAATTCATGTTGAATAGTATTTTCATTTTTATTGCAAATACAGATACAAAAAAAATCTTTAAAGACAGTACAAATACTTTGCAAAAAGAGCAGAAGTGTGGGGAACGTGATACGGAGAGGAACGAAAAAAAAGCAAAACATATACACTGTAAAAACCTTCTCAATTAAATCATATTTTCCAGTTCTTTCATCCTTAGTTCAATTTAAAGACAAATAACACATTTTATAATATAGCCCCCACGACCCACAAAGAAAGGCAAATACATCCTTAAAATAGAGATTTAGGCAAGATAAATAAAGAACAAAGAAGATTACAGCACGTACCATTTTGTATTAGTACCCCCTGGGTTTAAAATCCAAATGAGGACGATGAGATATGCTGTGTACCTTGTTTAAAAACAAAACAAAACAAAAAATAATAATAAGACTAAAATGCAAAATAATTCACTCACAATAAAATTAAAGGAAATAAATAAATAGTTTTTAACGGGCAAGGCTGAGGATTGGGGTTATATCAGCACAGAAGGAGACAGCAGGCAGAGGGGCAGCCAAGAGGTCAAAGGTGACTTCCTGTAGCTGTCAAACACGCTGCTGGCCGGTAAGTGTAATCTCAGCGGTTGGCGCACACGCAGTCGCGCACGTATATAAAATGACCCGAATTCAAGGCACGCGGGTGGTCGGAACGGTCGTGGTCACCGTCTGCAATGTTGTACGATTCCGACACTGATGATCAATAAATGTAAGTTAGATTGGAAAAAAGTAGGAAATAATTGAAACCAAAGAGCAGATGTTCGTTGTCATTTTGAACCGATATATAACCTTTTTTCGTTTTGAACCGATATATAACCTTTTTTCGTTTTGAACCGATATATAACCGTCATAAACATAAACAAACTGCCAGCGTATGAAGACAAAACCAAAACATACAAAGTACCTACAGAAATATTAACAATCAAATCCTCACAGAGGACTTTCTCAAGTCTTTTCATCTCTCTAAAAATATATATCCATAAAGATTCTATCATGGTACAATAGCAAGGCACGGCGTGAGCCAATCACGAGTCCCACTCGGTGACGTCAAGTGTCTTTCGGGATGTCTCATTGGAGTAAAATGTTTTCGGATCCACGTATGTGGCTGTACATGTGTGGACGACGTATTTTGGGGGGAGGGGGTTCATGGTCTGGTGAGCTGGGTGTATACCGGTGCCTGCTCCCAGTGCTGGGGGCTGCTCTGGGGGATGGAGGGCACCCCGGCGTTGTCGGCAATGGGCGTGTACATGGGCCTCTGGCTGGGGCTGCTCATGTAGCTGAAAGTCGAGTAGAGGCCCGAACCCTGGGCCGCCCCCGCGTGGCTGTAGAACGAGGGCGCTCCCCCCTGGTGGTCGGCGAAGTCGTACTGCTGCGCCCTGGAGATGGCCGGGTACGACGTGGGGCTGTAGTGCTGGATGCTGAAGGGGCTGTAGGCCACGTGCTGCGGCGAGCCCTGCTGCTCGCTGAAGTGGCTCGGGCTCAGCTGCTCCGTCTTGATCTGGGTCCTGTGCTGAGCCTGACCCGCCTCGGAACCGGCGCCACCCGCGGTGGCCCCCAGGGAGGTGAGGGTGTGCTGTTGCTGCTGTCCTTGCTGGCTTTTAGGCATCCAGGCGGCTCCTGCCGTCGGGCTGACCGGAGCGCCGCTGACGCTGTAGCTGCCGGTGTAGGCGACGGGGGTCCCGGGCCCGCTGACGGAACCCGGGTGGCCGTTGGGCGGGAGGTACTGGTCGAACTCGTTGACGTCGAAGGTCTCGATGTGGGAGATGACGTCGCTGCTCAGCTCGCCGATGTCCACGTCGCGGAAGTCGATGTTCAGTTGCCGCTGGCCGGTGCCGTCAGGGAGGGATCTGAGACCCCCTTCGCGCTTTAGGTCCATCTTGCCTGAGCTGACATCAGTTTTTGGGGTAGTGGGAGGGGTTGGGGGTCCCTGGGAACCTGGAGAGTTAAAACAAGATAACACTTGATTGTAAGTTTGTCCATACAGATTGCGCCTTATGTTTTCCTTCCTCATTCCTGTTTTCTTATTTTTCATCGAAGAAAATCAGGGCACTATTTAGCGAACCGCCAGGCTTCCCGTTCTATCTCCCTCTGTTAGTCATTAATATTTTTCACGTTTCTGTGTTGTGACCATGAAGACAAATTCCTTGCGTGTTTTTAAATACTTTGCCAATAAATCTATATACAGTGATGAGGCTGATTGGAGCTCATGATGTCACATTCAAGGCCCCACCCACTTACCCACACACAAATGTAGTACTGCTTGTTTGTGTGCGTGTGTTTAGCTTTAACTACAAATCAATTTATTTATTTGCTTTATGTTTTAATAGATGGCCAGTAAGGTAAATTTTTGTCACTGGCCAAATTGTAGTTATTTTCCATTTGGACAGTGAATAAATATAAATATTTGCCTCATATTACCAACAAATTGATTTTGAAACAGAAGCCAAAAAAAAAAAAAAAAATCTATTTTTTCAGTTATTTTGAAGTGGAGATTTGTCATAAAAATGCTAGCCATATCTCAATATTACTAAAAATAGACCATTTGCGATTTTTAATTTTTTTTTTTGTGTCATTTTGGTTTGCCTTCATGGGCCACATAAAATGAAGTGGCGGGCCAAATCTGGCCCCCGAGCCTTGTGTTCGACACCTTTTGTTTTAATTAGGGATGTTCGATACCACTTTTTTTCAGACCCTCAGTACTCACCGATACCAACTGCCGATACCAGTAGTACATTTTGACAAATAAAAAAATCACTAAAAGATATTTTTAAACAAATATATTTTTTTAATTTTGACAAAAAAAAAAAAAAAAAACAGCACAGTCACTCTTCAATAGTCTTAACGCTCAAAATAAAACACAAAAATGCTCTTTTTAGTTTAAGATTGACAATTTTGAAGTATTTCCAAACCGGTGAGGTTTTGGTGAAAAACTACTACAAGCTTGCGCCACTTACAGGCAAGGAGGACTCACTTAAAACGTCTTGCCCCTCTGCCATCGCTCGCTTGTACTCGTCTGCGTCACGAGTACTTGAAAAAAGGCTGGTATCGGCCCGATACCGATACCTGGTATCGGTACTCGCCCATCCCTATACTATACTATAGTGTTTGTTTTCTTATATTTAATAACATTTCAATTACCAAAAAAAATAAATAATGGAAATAGCTTATGAGTAAAACTAAGCCTTTGCCCAAATGTTGAATCCAAGCTCACCTGAGTGCTCCCCGGGAGAGTGCACCTCTCCCAAGCTGGATGCCGGCGAGTCGGCCTGCTGCAGCGCTTTAAAGATGGCGGTGGGCGAGATGTGAGTTTGCTCGCTGCCGTCCTCCGCCTCGCTCTGGCCGCTCTTCACCGACTTCCTCCGCCTCGGCTGGTACTTGTAGTCGGGGTGATCCTTCTTGTGCTGCACGCGGAGCCGCTCTGCCTCCTCCACGAACGGCCGCTTCTCGCCCTCGTTGAGAAGTCTGTGCGTCACCAAAAACGACAACAAAACAAAAATGAGCGGGAAGTTGATCCAAATGTGGAGGGAAAAGGAGACGATGTGGAAACTTACCTCCAAAGTTTGCCCAAGGTTTTGCTGAGCTCGGCGTTGTGCAGGTGCGGGTACTGGTCGGCCAGCTTCCTCCGCGCGGCTTGAGCCCAAACCATGAAGGCGTTCATCGGTCTCTTCACGTGAGGCTTGTTCTTGCTAGATCCGTTCACGCGCACCGGCATCGGCACCAGCGTCCAGTCGTAGCCCTTGAGCACCTGGGACACGGCGTCGCGGATGCAAGCCGGGAACTTGTCGTCGTCCTCGTCCTTCTTGAAGTCGCCCAATGCCGCCTCCACGCGGAGCAGCGCGTTCTCCGACGGCCGCGTGTTCTCGGCGTCCGAGCCGGAGCCGGAGCCGGAGCCGCAGCCGGAGCCGGAGCCGGCGCCGGACGGGCACGGCGAGCCCGCGGAGTCCTCGGACATGCTCGGGCTCGGGGCATCGGAGAGACACTTGTCTTGTTCCTCCGACATCTTCAGGTAGGGGTCGAGAAGATTCATACGAGAAACGGGTTGCGGCCGAGTTTACGCGTGAAACGGGAACGGCGGACGGCGGCGCCTCGCGAGAAGGGGGAAAAAAAAAAAAAAAAAAAAAAAGTCTTTAAAAGCGACTTTGAAATCTCGTCACGTCCCTTTTTGCTGCGTCAACTTGATTTGGTGAATAAACGTCCAAATCACTGCGTCGCTCCACAAAAAAAAAAAAAAAAAACCCAAAACAAATCAACTCTAACTGCAATTCTGTCGGATGAAATCGATTTTGTAAAGTTCTCCTTGCTCGCCTCCAAATAGAATCCCAGAACGCGCGAAGTGCTCTGAAGTGCAAAGTTGCTCGCGCACGCGCTTTATAAGAGCGTTACCATGGCGCGCGAGGAAGCCCGAAGGTGATTGGCGGGCGGCGCGTGACGTCAACTTGAAGGAATTTGATACCATCACTTTCTCCTTCTTGTGTACCAGCGCACACGCGCGCATGCTCATTGCGCACCGCGGCTGATGGGGTTAAATATGTAAAATAGTCATATTTTTGAGCAGGCGTATAAATAAATTCAATAAATCCAAAATTTAACATTGTGCATTTGTGCAGCCAAGTATTAAAAAAAAAAAACAAAACCCAGCAGCAGTACTTACCTATGTAAGTTGAAGCAACTTTTAGTTCCAGTACAACATGTTTGCCAATGGGGGGCGACATCAGTCTGCCAGAACCCCCTAAAGAGTTTGACTGCTGCAGTGCAACAGTTGCAGTTCACAAGATCAGCTTGTGATTTGTTTCATCACATTTCAGCGACGGGATTATGTTCATTCTGCTGACTGCTACACTTTTTTTTTTCTTTTTTTTTTTTTTCTGGTAGATGAAAGTAAATTTTTAATAAAATAAAATCTTCCAAACTACTGTAAATTCTTACAGTAGGTTCACTTATAGTCATCATTTTGCTTATTTAGCTACCTTTAAAAAAAAAAAAAAGTACCAGTAAGCTATATTTTAAAGTAGATACATTTAAACAAATATACACAATAATAATAATAATAATAATCTTTAAAATTGATACTTTGTAAGTTGTTTTTTTGTAAAGTAAATGAAAGACCTGTAGATCAGTCACCCTTACAAATATATGGTATATAATTATGTATTTATTTTTTTAACCAATACATGTATAAAAAAAAAAAAAAAAAAAAGGTGGATTAAACATTTCTAATTACACAAAGACACAAATTTGCAGCTAATAATTGAGTTTCAGAAATAAAAATAGTTTCATCCACATGTTGCTTAGTGTCAAGGTTTAATTTGTGAAAACATCACATTAAATTCATGGTTCTTAAGTGTGGTCAGTTTACTACCGATTGTTAGCAGTTTTCAATAAGTAACTGTTCATTATATCAACAATTTATAATTGCTTCATTGATTTTTTTACCATGTTTAACTCATTCACTGCCATTGACGGAAAAAGACGTCAAATGATGAATTTATTTTTTTTTGCTGGTCTGGCAATGAATGTGTTAATAAATAACTTAAAAAAAAAAATCAAAGTGGCCCTTGCAGCTTTCTATTTTTCTGTATGTGGCCCTCAGAGGAAAAAGTTTGGACATCCCTGATCTAAAAGCTTTTCGAAGGCTACGAGTGTAAAACTCGTCCAGTGCATCCACTCACGACAACACAAAATGCTCTGCAGCGGTCAGTGAAGTGAACCTGCCTGCACACGCCCCATTTGATTGTTTATTATGCTTAGTGGAGATGTGGAAATGTAAATCTGGCTCGGAGCTAATGTGGACAACATGTGCTACCTGAAGTTGCTTTTAATCGTTTGCAGATGTCGGGTCATTTTGGTGCGGGCTGCTTGCAGATTACACACACCCACGGCCTTTATTTTAATGCGCAGAACTTGTTCAACTGTTGCTATGTGGTCATGTAGGAGAGAGAAAAAAACGGTTTTGGGTGCAAGACGTTCGCCACTCCTCATCATTTCTATCACTGACCAATCAGCTTTGCCGTTTTAGAAACACGCATTCGTCCCTTTCATTTTATTTACACCAGACATGCATTTTGAAAATACTCACTTTCAACACAAATAGAAGGCTAACAGCAGTCGCGCGCTGCGACGCAAAAATGCGCGAGCGAGGCGTGAGCGCGTTGAGTCACAGAGTTGTGGCGAGCCGGTGGAAAACGTGGTGTTTACTCTCCAAAGAGTAAATACGTCTAATGGAGGTGTGCAAAAGAAGAAAAGCAGAAGGAGGGAGCGGTCAAACCCGAGTCACAGTCGAGATTTGTCGAAACAGTTTACCACGTAAAAAAAAAAAAAATGGCATGACTAGCGCTTGAGTTAAAAAAAAAAAAAAAAAAAAAAAAAGTCATAGATATGAATCTGTCGAAACGACCTAAATGGACAGAATTCTTACGGCACTGTTAGCTAATGTCCATGCGTTCCATTACTTTTGACGTGGACAGTTGCCCCTACCAACATGGCTGCCACGCCTTTGATGGGAACATTGCCACTGCCAAAATGGCCGCCACATTGACGCGTGTTTTAGCCTGCTCTAGTTTACTATTAGGTCTGTTAAGGTACTACAAGTAGGTTTATGATAACTGGAAAGTCATTCAGTAGATGTGTACCAAAATGTATGTGCCACCGATCAAAAGTGTATACAAACAAGTCATTTTATGCTAAACATGCTAACGAATCAACCTGATACAAACAAACTAGTGAAAGAATGAAAACAATATCTCACCTTTGAGGGTCCATCCATTTATACCTCTTAATGCTAACAACATAAAATGAAAGCGCAAGCTAGTATGCAGTATGAAATATTATAAAAATAATTTTGTCTAATCCAAGGTTATTCTAGTTAAAAACTAAACTTCAAAAAACAATTTCGTTAACAAAATGAAATAACTAAAAATTATTTTTTTAAAAACAAAAAATTAACTTAAAAACTACATTTTCTAAACTAAATAGAACTAACCATAATTATAGCAAAAATGTTCTTCGTTTTAGTCTTTGGCAATTAATTTAATGCCTTTTGGGGATGATTTGAATGTGATATTTAATTTGATATTAACCGGAATAAGGACGTTTGAAAGTGTGTCATACAAAAGTAATGTCATCTAGCAGCAGCCAATAGAAAAGCACCTTCAGATGACGTCGCTCACATGCTTTTTTTTTTTTTCTTTTTTGAATATTGCACACAAGTAATACACATTTTTTAAAACTAATACTGAAACTAACTAAAAATTAAGTATTTATTAAATAAAACTAATAAAAACGAACAGAACCACCCTGAAAACTAATTAAAACTAAAGTTAAAAAACAAAAATCAAAACGGAATTAAAGAAAACTAACTAAAATGAAAATTCCCAAACTATAATAACCCTGGTGCAATCCCGCTAACTAACAAGCCGCCAAACAAACATTACCTCTCCGTAAAACGTCCCTTAATTACGAGAAAACAAATCAACAAGTCGCAAAAACAATCGCACGCGTGACTAAATGCCTCAACTGTCAAATTTACATAGTCAGTCGAGATGACCTCCCCTCCCACGGGAGCGTCCATGTAAACACAAGCAACATATGGCGCAACTTCCTCTCATCCTCCTCCACTTGCCACACAGACATAAGATCGGCCCTTAAAAGGCTTTGATACAAAAAAAAAAGTCATTTCAAAACTAACTTTTTGCAGACGCGTGACTGATTCGATTTGCATGACAACGGTTTTTAAAAGCAATCTGTCTGGTCTGTCGGTCAGATATAGCTGAGCAATGGGAGTGATTTTATATCCTCCAAGGTTCATTCTACTCTAATGTACCCCATGAGGTTAATTATCGGACTTCAGGGTTGCTGTATGGACAACCGCGGGGCCAAAAAAGGTGCAGATATGTCCCAAAAGTATAGAAGTCAAGTGTGGATGCCACCAAAGTTGTACGATCATCCCAGTGATGCGCCATTTTGCCCCTTTAGGTGCACATCCCAAGTAAGGGCTGAAGGCGGAATGACGTCTTGGGAAACTTCTCATCTGGACTTGTAGCTACAGCGTCAAAATTTGAGCAAACACTGAGAGTCAACTGCTAAACTCTTTCTGCTTTTCTTTTCCGCGAGTCCCTGCAGGGCCGCTTTGCGTTAAGAGTTTTACACTCGTGAAGTACAAGCTCATATTTCAATAGCATGTATGTGGTCCATTGTCAAAACTGTCAGTAGTATTGTTTCATTTTGTGTCAGTGGAGTTGATTACACTCACTGGTCACACCATTAGGTAGGCATAACAAGCTCTAATGCAAAAAAAAAAAAAGAAGCAGAATCAATAAATGTCTTTCCAATATAATAATGCTTACTTTTGACACAGTCAGAGATGTTTATAATTGCTTTTTGCAGTGACATGTATATTCTGATGCTTTATTACTAGTACAGTAGCAAGTGCTTACTACTAACCATCACCACTTGCTATGAAGTACTAGTACTGTTACTGCTTACGAGTAACTGTTACTGGTTACTAGTAATCAGTAATTAGTTAATGCTAGTAGTAACTTAAGGTTAGGGTTATTAACCCGCACTAGTAACTAGTACTTGTTATCATTGCACAGTAGTTACGGTAATAATACGGAACAGTAACATCTCTTTCCTTTTTTTGCATTATCCCTAGTTACTTGTAACCACTTATTAGTAACTAGCACTAGTAACAGTTACATTACTAGGTATTGTACTAGTAACTAGATACTGTAGTATTTCCCTATTACTAGTTACTATACTGGTTAGTAGCTAGTACTAGTTACTGTTGCACAGTAGCTATTATGAGAGTTACTAGTACTAGTTACTGTGCTAGTTACTAGCAACTGTTACAGTAACATCTTTTATTTCTTTTTGTTGTATTTATCCCTATGGGGAAAAAATGAAAAAAAAAATACATTACTATTAACTAGTTATTGGTGCACAGCAGTTACTTTATCTGGTACAGTAACAGCTCTCATTCATTTTTGATGTATTATGCAAATTTATCAAATGAAAAAAAAGTATAGTTACTAGTACTAGTAGCCAGTGACTGTGTTAGGTACTGTACTAGTAACTAGATATTGTACTAGTTACTAATAATTAGTCAATGCACTAGTTACTTGTAACTAGTTACTTGTAACTAGTAGTAGTTACTGACGCACAGTAGCTATTCTACAAGTTATTAGTAACTAGTATTTGCTATGTAACTAGTACACGTTACTAGTAACTAGCATAGTAACATCTCTCATTGTTGTATTATCCTAATTGGAAAAATAAGGAAAAGCATCCCAAAATAAACATAAGTAGTCACTGAGGGGGTTAAAAATAAAAGCTTGATATCCTACAAGGAATCGTTTCCTCACTTGCTACCAGGAAGCGCAAAATAGCTGGAGTGGCACTTAATGTGACGTGTATTGAACGACTTAGGGAATGGAGGGAATTTGAGCAGAGCATCTCATGTCTGGGTGTGTGCAGCCTTCAGATAGGTGCCATCTGCCATTCTTAGAAAGTCTGACGTGATGAACGGCCGCCTCGAGCTTGCGCGCAGCCGTTCCGCTCTGATCTGAGCGTCTGAGCGCCGGGTGTTTGTTGACACAACGTCATTCAGCATCTCGTGTTGTTTGAACAACACTTCGGGAAGACCCAGGCAACTCCCCGTGCGGGAGGACGACACTGTTGCCCATCCATCATTTGACCGAATCGCTGCTGTCTGCTTCTCACTTCGTATCTCATTTTGGCATCCGATGTTGCAGCTCTTTTTTTCTACTGTGACGATTTTTGCCCTCGTTTTGACCAAACCATTTTGCTACAGTAAATCTCCTGATATACACAGATCAGAAATAAAATGTTTATTTTAGTGCTATCTTGGTGCAAATGAACTATGTTGAAGGGAATTGATGCACTTCATTGAGACAAAAGTGCTGCTTTGCTGCCATCTTGTGGCATCTTGATTCCAAACAACTACAGTATATTGAAGTGAGTTGAGGACTAAAATATTGATGTCATTGTGTGCCCCCCCTCGTCTTGTCAAGCCTTGTCTTGTCCACCTGTGTTTGCCTCCCCTTCCTCATGTGTCAACCAATCAGCATCCTCTGCCTCTTGGCTCTTGCCCAGCTGTCTAATTGTGCCAATTTGTGTGTGTGTGTGTGTATTTAGTTTATTGTCTCCCCGCTGTCCGTTGTCGATTCATTGTTATTTCCTCCTGACGTGCTGCCGGATTTTTCCTCCCAAGTTTGCCTTCACCTGAGTTTGTTTGTTGTATCTGACCAGTACCTCGTTTTCCTCCTTGTTTTGTTCTATGAAAAACACGTTTTGGGGTCCACCACCACCCCTCAATCTCGACAACTATGAGGTACGAGACCGACTGACGTCGACCCGAGAGGAGTTAAGCCTGTCTCGTGCGGTAGCGCACCGTTCTGCTTTATGTCACGTCGTTTTACTTTAATAAAGCAGCGAGTGGGATGATGTCACAATATTCTGTAAGTAGCTGACACAACACCACCATCGAGAACACTGGTCAGGATTTACTGATCTGAGGCAGATCCGTACCGTGGTGAATTCAGCTGTACTTAGTGGAAACTTGGCTTTCGACTGAAAAGCAACCATTATACCAACCGTCCCTAATGAAGTAGGCAGTAGGAGTCAAACTATGAAACACAAATGATCACTTTATGTCCGCTCACTTTTTCCCCAGCAGCTTGACGAGCCGCTGATTACAATATGTGCATTAGCCGATCAAACCGCACCGTACGAGCGGTAGAGAAAGCAAGAGGAAACCCAATCCACTGAGGCCGAGTCCAAAAAGCCACAAAGGAGTACCGTTTCCCTCCGAAGATACGGCTTGTGCAAACAGTACCCGCGCTTTAACAATAACAATGGTCTCAAGCCGCCGGGCCAAGCTAACTAATGACAGATCCACACCTTAATGTCGAGCGCTTGTTTGGGTTTAAGCGAGGGACGGCGTGCGTGAGCGAGCGAGCGAGCGAGCGGGCCGGCGGTTTTGGAGGGTAAAGAACGGCAGTTGTCAGCAGGTGGCTCGTGCCGCTGGAAAAGCCGCCGACGTGCGATGGGAGCGGAGATTGAAGGGGAAAAGCTCTGACGCAGCGTAACGCTACTCGAGCCCGCCGGCGGAGGATGTCCAAGCATAACGCGGCGGCGCATTTATGCGGGACGGTCTAATGAGGGCAGCGCGGGGTTTTCTTGTCCCCTGGCCAGCAGGGTTTGATTTTCTTTTCTTTCCTCGCTGTCTACAGATCAAGCCGATGGTAACTGGAGCTCTAAAATGTGTGATGTTTTAATCTAGATAAGGCCTGTCGAGAAGATGCAATGCGATTGCAAGTGTGCTACATTACTGTACAATTTCCAGCTTTCGGTGCTGAGAGATGATGTCATTGAGCTCCTAATTCCAATCGAAGTATCAAAGCATGTCATAGATAATCCTATAAATAAATTTAAGTCGAGTTTTTATGGCATATGTCATTTTTTTGTGAGACAGGTGCTGTAGAAAGACCATTTCCTCCCGGTACGTTGAACAGGGAGAACGATTTATGAAAAGGTGATGATATCTTGCCGTCTGTCGCTCCACTCAGGCGTTATTCCACTTCCCACCGCAACCATCCGTTCCACCACCAAGAAATGGATGGCTTTGAAATGTAAACTGACACAAAAACGTGAGCGCAGGCCACTCAAATGACTTCATTATTTATTTGTTTTCACTCCCGTCCCATCTCACTCACACAGCAAAAATCCCGTCCCGTCCCAGTCCTAGACAATAGTAAAACAATACTGAATGTTTTAAGTTCTATGGTCTTGTTTAAGCTTGAATTTGAAATGTTGCACCAATACGTATATTTATTTGCTTGAAATATCTATATTTTTGTACATTTAGAACAGATAGAAAATGTGCGATTAATTTGCGATTAATCACGAGTTAATTATGGAAATCGTGATTAATCATCATTAACAATTTTAATCGACTGACACAAATATTGGTTTGCAAGATAATTTGGGATGGAAATGAGTAGGATGTCGTTTTTCTAAGTTTTTTTCTCATTCGTACTGAAGTATTCACTATATAAATACGTTTATTTCCAATATGTGGGCATCTTGTGGCCACGTGCCTCTTCATTGTCCATTTCCTCTTTCTAAGGTATTGAATTGCAAGACAAATGAATATCAGAGTTTCCGTATTTAAATTCCAAGCAGCCCTTTTGTGACATGCTCAATCCAAGATGACGGAGGACATTTTTTCTTGATGACCAAGTCGCTCAATAATGCATTGAGTCCTATAAAGCAAAAGTTGCACAATGTCCTGTTTGAAAGTAAGTCCAAGTCTAGTCCTTAAATATCATTCTCCACCCTGAAAACCCAAACTTAACAGTTAGTCATTCTGCATTGCATGTAGCAGGAAATGAGTGAGGTAGTTACCACAATCCTGAGTCAAAATGTCCACTCCGAAACTCTGAACGGACACGAAGGCTTTGTCTGGTCCAGTTAGGCTCAGCAACAACTTAAAACTGGATTTCTTCCTTCTTTTTTTTCCTTTGTGTAGCCATTAGTGTTGGCTGTTCAATCCACATCAGTCATTGCTACATTACTACTTTCTGGTGTTACATGTGGTGATAGGAAATGGCCTCGTCTGATTTCCTGCCATTAGATTGTCTTAGGGTGGTGAAAGCTACGAGTGAAAGTCCTTGTCTGTCCACTGTGGCCGGAAATGAAAGACGTCTCGTTACTTTTGCCTCACCTTAATTAAGTTCAGTGATGGTTCGATGGTACCGTGAGCCAGTCGGCTGCCTCAGGAGATCCGCAGGAGGGACTTGGCATTGGAAGCTGGATGGAGTGCCGGGCATCGTTGGGAAGTAATGAGGGATGTTGACTCTTAGGTGACGGGGGTGGGCGGATGTGACCACTAAACGAGACGCTTGCCAGGTAAACACGGCGCCATCGCGATGCCAGAGTGGTCTTGTTTGTGATGGGAGGCAGTGTGTGGGCGGCCGGCGTGTGTTTGCGGGGTTTTCTGTCTGAGACGGAAGGGACTGCAGATGCTGACGTGGACGCGTTCAAAGTGATCACTGATGTTTATATTTGTGCGGTTGGAAAAGTATTATCTAATACCAACAAATGATTGGCAATACTTGGGGGAGTAAGAGTAAATTTAGCCTTTTGTCACATATATTTCTTCGGTTTTCTACAAAACTGAGTGGATGAGCACTCTATGCTATTGTTTTGCCATTGCTACTGTATGTGCCAATCTCTTGGGATCTCCTTCAGCTCGGAGCCCGGAGCAATTTCTTGGGTTGCCTTCTCTGTTGTGCTCTCTCATCCATCCATTTACTACCGCTTATCCGAGGTCGGGTCGCGGGGGCAGCAGCTTTAGGAGGCAAACCCAGACTTCCCTCTCCCCAGCCACTTCAACCAGCTCTGCCGGCGAGATCTCAAGGCGTTCCCAGGCCAGCCGAGAGACAGAGTCTCTCCAGCGTGTCCTGGGTCGATCCCGGGGCCTACTGCCGGCGGGACATGCCCGGAACGCTTCCCCAGGGAGGCTTCCAGGAGGCATCCGAACCAGATGCCCGAGCCGCCTCAGCTGGCTCCTCTCAACGCGGAGGAGCAGCGGCTTCTCACCCCATCTCTAAGGGAGAGCCCAGACACCCTGCGGAGGAAACTCATTTCGGCCGCTTGTATCCGGGATCTTGTTCCTTCTGTCACGACCCAGTAATTGATCATTTTGATTGTAAAACAAAGAAAATTTGTTTTAAACAGAGTTGTTGTCATGAAACGTACCCTTCATGTCAACGCCCCCCTCTGAAACCCTCTGCGGCAAGCGAAGTAGCCGAGGACCGCAATGCAACAGTCAGCGCTCTGTCTATCTCATAGGCTCATTGAGCCGTGTGGTTTGGCTGGTCCGACTGCGACGTAGGTGGTTCCCGCTGAAGATATGGGCGCCTGTGTGTACCCGGCTTAAGTATTCACTTTCGCTTAGCCATTAGGACACGTAGACGCATTGAAATAGTGTGAGGCGCTGCGGAAAATGCCCAAAGTCTTTTTGGCATATGTCCTGCAAACTCAAATTTAATATTCTAATAAGAGAACTCTTTGGCTGAGCTAATACAAATAGCCCAGATAAGTGCTCACTATAGCCTGACTGGCCGTTCACGAACAGAAATTGGCTATTGGGTACGTCCAGCCAAACGTACAGTATGAGCACGGCTCAATATCAAAGGCCCGCATGCGGATTTTTAATGTTGGCAATCTTTGCCGCTTGCTTGGATTGACCGCTTTTTAATAAACTCATTTGGGTTCTGTACATAGTGTTAATGCAGAGGCAAAACACCAGCTAAAACCTTTTGACGTCGGTCTGGGTAATACGGCTTATGCGGAGCTTAAGCAACTTCCCAGAAGACACACGGCGCCCTGAAGGCGTTTTCTCGCACAGTCGCCCTTTTGTGCGACACGCTTAACCGTGTTCTCAGCACGGGGGTCTTTCAGGTTGTTCTGAGGAAAGAGGTCAAGTTGTAGACATGGATGGGCTTCTGCTCCCACTGTCTGCTTTTTAGACGGTGTCAACGGGTTATAGAAAGTAGCTAACGATATACGATAACGGTGTTACAACCTTAGCGTACATTTCGTGTTTCACTCCATTTATTTTACTTGAACACATTTCTTAGGTAATCATCGACTTTGAAATGTTCTTAACTCATTCACTCGCCGCCATTTTCACATTTCGCAATTCCGTTCGCCCCCAGCTGTTTTACTGAATTTTGACTGATTTTGCAAGGCCCACAGAATATTGTGTTCTATTGCTACAAAAGCATGGAACTTATCAAAAGAAAGATTAAAGTCTCTTCTTTCATCAGGAAAAAAAAGTATGTTTCTATCTGTTTCCGTTTTGCAGCAATTAGCATTAGAAGAGAGCTAAGTTTCATCAGTTTTCACAAATCTATTTAAAATTGTAAGTAATTTAGCTTTTTTTCTAGATGGCCCTGGTTGATCTCCTTTGCTCTGCTGCCACCCGCTGGCCGTTTGTGTAATAACTACCATTTCTACAACCGTTCTTTGCAGTCGAGAGGCTGCATCAAAGCCTGTATGCTCTAGCATAAAAAAACAAAAAAATGTATAAATACGTCTTTGGGACACTTAGAACATTAAAAAAAAACGTATTTACACGTTATTGGGAGCAAATGAGTTAACCGTGTGGGTTAAGTAGCAGGAGAGCCCATTTGAATTCAGGCCCACATGCACTCTGGGACGCGTCGCCAGCCTCGTCCCGTCCCGTGACGCGATGCGACGTGCCGTCCGGTCTCCATTCTGCGTGCCGCACTTCAACGGCGGCCCCTCGCTAGGTGCCAAGTGATTTTTATCTCTGGCTAAACAGTCCCCTTCCAATCTGGCCTCTCCTAGGAGCATATGAATACACTTTACACTCACACGAAGGAAAACAGGTAACTTGAGACCGGGCCTGGAGCGAGAGCAGGGCAAGCAGGTAAAAAAAGGGTCGCACGTTCGTGGTGTGTCTGCATCCAGCAGCTCTTATTATTATTATATATTATAAATTATTATTTTATTATTCAAAATGTTATTTATTTTTTAATGTTTTTTTTTTTTTTTTTTGGGTGGTGGAGAGACGAACAAAAACATCCAGTAGGGAAGCAAGCAGACTTTTTTTTTTTCTTTTTTTTTTTGCAGAAAAGACTGTTGGTGCCCCAAGTACTTTTGTTGAGTGTTAGCGAGTCAGTGTCATTCCTGGTGACGATTGCCAGTAGCCACACCGTGTGGATGACTGAGCAGAAGTGTTGCTTCTGGGAAGCGATCTTCAGCACTCCTACTGGTTTACATTGCTGCTGTCTCAGTCAGAGCCAAGACATTTTTTTTTTTTTTTGTCAAGACTTAGTGCCAATAGAAAAAAAAAATCTGAAACAAATCATAGAGGTTTAAGATTGCCTATAGATGCCACAAGATGGAGTTAAAGTAACGAATTTGCTCCGCAAAACGTATAAATACGTTCTATTTTAAATATTACCAGTGTCCCAAAGACGGATTTATGCTTTTTTTTAATTTATTTTTTTATGCTAGAACACACAGAAGGCTTTGATGCAACCTCTGATCTAAAGAGAACGGTTGAAGCAATGACAGTTATTACAAAAACGGCCAGAAGGTGGTGGCAGAGTATAAGAGATCAGCCAGGGCCATGTTGCAACAAGCTGTTTTTTCCACAGTTTTAAACATATTTGTGAATAATGATGAAACTTAGCTATATTGTAATGCTAATTACTGCAAAACAGAAATGGTTAGAAATATACTTGTTTTTTTCCCTGATGAAAGAAGATACTAATCATTCTTTTGGTAGGTTCTCTGTTTTTATAGCAATAGAACAATATTTTGTGGGCCTTGCAAAATCAGTCAAAATCCAGTAAAACAGCCAGGAGTGAAGGGGGATGCAGTAAAAAATGGCTGTGAGTGAATGAGTTGATTCATTAACAGTTTCCTAATGATCTATTATCTAGTAATAACAGATAGTTATTATAAAGTTACCCATTTTGTCCTGTAATTGAAGCTCCTGAACTCACTTCAACTTAGTTATTTGTAACTGTTACTTTAGCCTTGAGTTTCATTTTTTTTTGCCTCTATATACTTCATTTTAACCTTTACGCAGCCATTAAGATTCTTCACGGGGCCAATGTGACCTTTTTCATTCGCGCGTTGACACGTGGGAGCCGCCGAGGGTGACGGGAGTTTTCTTTTCGCCGTAGCGCCGGAAACAGAGGACCGTTTAACGCCTTCTTCTAAGATAACAAAGGAAGAGATGCTATTTCTATTTGGAGCGCTAACGTGGCGTCCGCTCTCACCATATTCGTCAGATATCCATAAATCACAGCACATTGCAAAGTTGCATGAAATCGCTTTTCAACACCGAGTGTGCTTTGTGCAACAAAATTTTAGCACTGCTGAAGGCCAAAAAAAAAAAAGGGGAGAAAGGAAATAATCGCATTGTAATTTATTGCAAATTAATCAACTTTTCGACTAAATCATTCAACAAAAACATACAAATTAGCCTGAGAATTTTTATCGTATGTGTATTTTTCCAAATGTTTTTGATATCAGTGCAGATGAATCATGCCCTTAATTAGTCGTAACTTTTCAGCTTGTAAGAAAGCAATGATTTCCCTGTTTTGTTTAATTACACGTGTGGAAAAGGAGACCGATGGAAATTTTGCGTCTGGAGCGCAAACCGCCGTAGTCGCTCTTGCGGACGAGGTGAGACGAAGCGTGTCAAAAACCCTTTCCTCATCAACTTCCATTTATTTTATTTCAGATTTATATTTTCACATAAATCCACGGTCGTATATCTCTGTCTTTCATTCACGCCGCTCTTTCAACACGCCTGTTTATTTAATTTTATTTTTCTGGAGGGCAAGCCTGCCACGAAACGAAAATAAAGGCAGCGTCACACTCATAATATTTGGAGTGGAGGGCAATTTATTTTCTTTTTATTAAATGCTGATTAATATGCAGTGTTGGGAGCGACGAATGCCGCAGGTTTCGTTCCTCTGGTATCCTGTGCCGCCCGCACATGGGCTGGACATTTACATGCAAGTCTGGTTTGGATTAATAGAAAGGAAATCATTTTCCATGTTCATTCGTCCCTTCTCTTCTACTGTCAGGTTTTTTTTTTGGGGGGGCTTTTTCCCGAGCATATTTGATGTCCTCTTCAGTTGACAGCAAGTGACAAAATGTGTTTTTAAAGGTATTAATTGTACATGAAAAATGACGTAATCACATTAATTGCAGACAAAATATTATGTGCTGCTGAAAATGGCTAAATAAGTCAAATATCACTTTAATAATAATGCAAATATGTGTGGAGACTGGCAAGTTTTATTTTACGATTTTAAAAATGTGCAGAATTTCACAAGTTACTGCATGTTAGATTAGATAGCTCCTAATATAAAATGAAAAATGCACTGAGCTGTCACTAATGTCTTAAATGCAATTATGCCATCTAGTGGCAGAAAAATGACCAACACAAATTAATATCACACTCGTTTTATAACAGTACATCTTTTTAATTTCAACTCAAATTTATGAATTATTATGAAATGAATTATCAATGACTAAAAGATGCAGGCATATTTCTATTTTCTAACATTTTCTTCCACTTATGTAAGCAATAGTCTGAATATTTAGAAAAACAGATTTTATTATAGGATGGCACGGTGACTGGTTAGCGTGTCCGCTTCCCAGTTCTGAGGTCTCGGGTTCGAGCCCAGGGTTCCTGGGTGGAGTTTTCATGTTCTCCCCGTGCCTGAGTAGGTCTTCTCCGGGCACTCCGGTCTCCTCTCAAGTGCAGGGTGTGCCCCGCCTACTGCCCAGAGCCAGCTGAGATAGGCTCCGGCACCCCCCGCGACCCTTGTGAGGAATAAGCGGTCAAGAAAATGGATGGATGGATATTTTATTGTACATTTAGAACATATACAATTTGCGATTAATCGGGAGTTAACTATTGAAGTCATGCGATTAAAAATTTTAATCGCATGACTCCCCAAGTTCAAACGCATTCGCAAGTATGTGCGAACACCTGCAACAAGAAGGTGGTATTGCAATCTTGCCGACTACACACGTGACAATGGCAATTCTTGCACTTGCATATGCAAAGAACACCTCTGAGATGAAGACCCGGTAAGGCAAATATGACTCGGGTCGGCACCGTCACGTGAAAGTCTGTCCTGGAACAACTTTGTAACCGTATAACATGCCGTTTAAAAAAAGCTCTCTCATTTCCTGATGGAAAAGCTGATCAATCATGGCTCTCGTCACCTTGCGTTTGACGGAGAACGAAAGATGTCGGCCGTGGCACGTCTGGGCAGAATGTTGACGTTAATGATAATTTGAGGTTTTTATTTTAGATGGCGTTTGGGTTTTCGAGGAACAGATAGCAAGAGGACAGTCAAGTGGAGGAAATTAGGAAGCGCGTCCGGATTCAAAGCTGGAATCAAACCTTCCCCTCCTCAATTTGTCTCTGGGACTGTTTTACAAGAGCGAGATGACTTGTGAGAGGTTACATCCATCTATCCGTATAGTAGAAACACGTTTTTTTGTTTTTTTTTCCACCTTCACAGTTAAAACAACACCTCGCGCCAGCGGCTCTCCATTTCCACCGCTTCAACACCATGTCGTTTATCAAGCGAGCTCCATCATAAGCGTTTAGGCCGAACACGGAGCAGACCACAGTAGCCGACTCGCATGGAGAGGGCGCACATACAAATGAGTCCACACACGAGCCTCTGTGGAGATGTTAAGTTTTTGTAAACAATGGAAAATTGAGTAATTGTTAAAAAAAAGTTTTGTTACACCAAACAATCAAATGAAAATTAAATACTTTGAGTTCCATTTCGCATAACGCTAACAAAATGTCATAGATATGCTAAAACCAGTGTTGTTCCGATACCGTTTTTTGGCTCCCGATACCGATACCCAGCTTTGCAGTATCGGCCGATGCCGATACTTACGTTTTTTTTCCCTCAACATGAAAAAGCTGTCCTGCTATTGGTTCATCAGGGGAAAAAAAGTATGTTTCTATCTGTTTCCGTTTTGCAGCAATTAGCATTAGAAGAGAGCTAAGTTTCATCAGTTTTCAAATCTATTTAAAATTGTATGTAATTGAGCTTTTTTTCTAGATGGCCCTGGTTGATCTCCTTTACTCTGCTGCCACCTGCTGGCCGTTTGTGTAATAACTACCATTTCTGCAACCGTTCTTTGCAGTTGAGAAGCTTCATCAAAGCCTTCTGTATGCTCTAGCATTAAAAAAAAAAAAAAAAAACGTCTTTGGGACACTTAGAACATTAAAAAAACAACAACGTATTTACACGTTATTGGGAGCAAATGAGTTAAAGTCAGAATTCCGAGAATAAAGTCAGAATTCTTCCCTTTTTTTTTCCCCCCTCTTCACTGGCCCTAATCCTCATCCGTACTTTTAAGTTCTTTTCAACGGGGATAAATTGTTTTGAGTTAGAACCGTGGTCACGTATTAAATTCTACTCTTACCTCAAGGTACCATCGTATTTTAGATCAGCCCATTTTTAATGGTGATTATCAAACTGACATGTTAGTGGTGGGTGCTTTGAGATTGCTGTCAAGAGTCATGCATGAAAATGTTATGGAACTGCTCTAATATTTAGGGGGGGTAAGAACAAAAGCACCAAAGGAAAATGTATTCCCAACTTTTGCTTTATGGGCTTTTAAGAACTTTCCCATGGGTGGCATTCGTTTCTGTGCTTTATTTTTGGAAAATATATTCTTACTTCAGAAATCAGGATGGACCTTTTTAGTGCTGCAGCTTTTTGCCTTCAGTCCATCTTGGTCCACTTTAGCAGTCTTTCTTCAGGGTACTTTACTGTGGATAATACGGCGATCGAGCCAACATCAATCCCCAAATTTCCACCTTCCCAATTCTCCTTGCTCGATTTTCCTTTTTTATATTTTTTTTATTTTTGCTGCGTGATGGACATTCAACAAGTGGAATAATAAGCAGTGGAAGCATGCTCGGAGGGCAGCGTTTCACCAAAGCGAAGCCAATGTGTCATGTTCTGGCAACAAAACCCAATCTGCTTCTGGCTCGCGCTCTGCCTGTCATTCCTCAAAGCTCGGACGGTGGGCGGGAGGTGTCAAACATGACTTTCACCCTCAGTCGCAGCAGTTACGGAGTTTGGTGTTCAACGGCGCGGATAAATCCGTCTGGGGAGGACACATTTTGTGCTACCACTCATACCTCTTAACTCAAAAATATATTACCATGCTCCCAAAGACGTATGTATACGTTTTTTTTTTTAATTTAATTTTATTTTTTTATGCTAGAGCATAAAGAAGGCTTTGATGCAGCCTCTGAACTTAAGAGAATGCTTGAAGCAATGGTAGTTATTACAACAATGTCCAGTAGGTGGCAGAAGAGTATAAAGAGATCAACCAGGGCCATGTTTTTCCGCATGGTTTTAAACAGATTTGTGAAGAATGATGAAACTTAGCTATATTCTAATGCCAATTGCTGCAAAACTGATACCGATAGAAATATATATTTTGTTTCCCCTGATGAATGAAGAGACTCTAATCTTTTGGTAGGTCCCATGTTTTTATAGCAATAGAACACAATATTCTGTGGGCCTTGCAAAATCAGTCAAAATCCAATAAAACAGCGGGGAGCGAACAAGGTTGCGTCAGTGAAAATTGCTGGTAGTGAATTTGAGTGTCTCTAAAATGTAACTTTGGAAAATCGGATGTCTCTCGCTTGATCTGCCAATTTTTCAGAAATGTCCTAATTTTTCAACAAGAACCTCTGTTATATTTAACTGGGTCTGCTCAAAAGTACCTGAGATTGCTAGGGTCAATTTTCGGTTGACTTTTGTTGCCATCTGCTTCAGTTTTGAAATTGTGTCTTTACCACCATAAATCATATCTTCAAGTAAGTGTTCGCAGTGATTACTTAAAAGGCAAATTTGTGGCCTTCCTTCCACTCCAGTAATTCAACGATGACTGCTCGCGTTCGCTTCAGAGGATTATGACTCAGCATTCTCTTTGGAACTCCAAACCTTCTCTCTCCACGTGAACATACATCCACATTGACGAGCCAACATCTTTTCCTTGAAAGAATTCAATTACTGCGGCACTTTCCTTGAGCTGATGGCTCTATCAGAAAATTTTTTGGGGGACACGGCGGTTTTGTGGCTACGCGCATGCGGACGAATGTCTGCAGGATCCTTGTTGTCAGAGCTGCCTCCCGCCGAGTCATCTGGCGCTCGGCCGCCGCCTCGCTGCCGTTCGCGTCGCTCTCATCCAGAGCCAGACGGGGACCGAAGCCAATCAGAATCCCAGTTCATTTCCTGACAGGAAATAGTCGTGGTAATGGTGTAGTTGTGGGTGTATATACTGACAACGTCGACCGTAGGAATGAAATGGACAGACTTTCTATGTTTGAGTTCAATCTGTGAGGGAGTGAAATTAGGGTCACATTTGGAGGGTTTTTTGATTGTGAATAATTCACTTGAAATTCAATTAAAATCTAACTTTTGACTTATCAATTCCATGCAGTGAGTCATCAAGCCGAATCGTTGCACGGTTTTTACTTTCTGCTATTTTTTAGCTATAGTGCCCAAACCACTCTACCACGGAGCCATGCCACCCCGAGTTTATGTGTCATGTCTGGGGTTAAGTTTGAGTTCATGACCGTGAAGTCAAGTGTCTGTTTTGAACTGATGTAACCACCATTTGGTTTCAACTGGAAGAAACGCTATGTGATGTCTGGACCTATGTGATGTCAATCTTTAATCCTTTACTTAGTGACAACCAATCAGATGGATTCACTGTAATAGTGTTCTGAGAAGTGTTTGCCGGATTATTGCTTTCTGTCCCTCTGTGCTACTCTCTTTGTTTCTCGTTTGTTCTACGCCTCTCAATGTGAGTAAATAGTTAGAACCTTATTTGTGTCTGCGCTTTGGGATCCAACCTTCAGCACACAACAATCTGATTCCTATCAGACAGTTTTCTGTCCAGACGGGTTTTTAGCAAATGTCCAAATATGATCTTTCCCTGTTCACATGTTCAACCCATGTGACATAACTTTTACACAACTACTCAACAGTCGATTAAATTCACCATCTGCACACTCGGATATTTCCCCCGTGAAGTGTTTGATTAGAAAATGAAGACGAGAGGTCGAGTGGAATTATAGTTTGCAATCTCATGTTCATCAGTCACGGCTCCGAAGGAATCTAACTCGTGGCGCCATCTTGAATCGCGGCCAGTGATGTGTCGTGCTGATTTGTTCTCCTTGTATTAATCACATCCACATCTTGTAATGGAATATAATTTGGACTGGCAAGCAGATGGAGCACCAGGGACCTCCCATTATGTCTTCCCTACTTTTTTTTTTTTTTTTTTTTTATCGGGCTGATTTCCCAGTCACCTGTTTTCTTTTGACTCGAGTCCTGTAAAACTCTCATACGACCAGATAGTGCATATAAATTTGAGGGTAGGTGGCAGCAAATCTCCAGCACCGCCGAAAAACTACAAAAAGCCAGCCAAAGTTGAGTTGCCAAGAGGTAATTGTTTCCATATTATTCGATGAATTGCAGACATTTCTCGCTGACTGTCCATCGGCTTAAAATGGCTTTTTTTTTGTGATGATTTTACCCGACTTTGACATTCATGTGGGTGCATATTATCTACAAACGTGTATAACAAGAGTGATATCTGTGATTTGTAACCAATAACTCTCAGGCGGGTCTACATGCACATTTGCCAAGCCTACCACATAGTATGAGCTGTTCTGTTATTAAAAAAAAAAATAAAAATGATTTTTTTATCGTACATGAGGGCACACTTCAGAGTCATTCAGGCGTTCGACATGTATGTACAAAATGGGCAATTTTATATTGAGTGCTGCTCTATTAGTGCAGATTTTAGGGTTTGGCGTGCAGTTATTTTCCCCCTCCTGTGGTGAGAACCGAATGGGACGGCTCCCCTTGGCCAATTTGTGTGGTTCTGATCCTGTCCCATGAATAAAAGTTGAAAATACTGGTCCTAATGGGCCCGGCTCAGGTACCAGATGTTTGGGTTTGTTGGTTTTTCTGGTGGTAAAAAGTGAAACGGAGAAAAAAAAACGGAGAAGGCGAAACACTTTTTTGAATCCTTTTTTTTAGTTTTCGGTTTTGTGGCAGCGTTAGCATAATGATTGAAAAAGATTCACTATCAAACACCACTCTTAATGTTTTAGTTGCCAAAGCAGGTGTTTAGACTTTGGTTCTCATCACATTTTTTTTTTGGTTTCGTTGAGCTCACTTCTGGATTGAATTCTTGGCCTCAGGGGTCGCGGTTTCGGGTTGAGCTCGAGGCAAAGACTCCGCCAGGATTTGTGTTACTCCATCTGTCAGACCTCAGACACTGTGTTAGCAATTCTACATATTCGGTCGAGATAGGTGAGAGAGAGATGGCAGGGCTAAGGATGGAACAATATCTGCGCAACCTTGAACTGGCAGCAGGGAATGATTCATGATTCAGCAAGAGGACTAGAGCGGGATGGATGATGGATAAAATGATTGTGATGAGGAGGAAATGAATCAGCAGCTTTTGGGAAAAAAAAAAAAAAAAAAAAAAGGTTAGACAAGCGAGGAAGAGGCCCGAAGTTACAACGGGGGTGCATGTTTCTGTACCTTAGACCAGTCCGTCCCATACAGACTACAGTGGTACCTCGACTTATGAAATTAATTGGCTCTGGAAGAAATTTTGTAAGTAGAGACGCATTTTCCATGTAAATGCCCTAATCCGTTCCAAGCCTCCCAAAATTCAGACATAAATGTCTTATAAAGCATAAAAATGCATCAAAACATATAACAAATACATGTTACAATGAGATGATTGCACAATAAATGAGAGTTGTGCATAATGTAAAAAACAAAGAATAGAGTAAAGAATAAAAATGGTCATTTACCTTTATAACTGCTGTCCTCATCGTTTTTTGCCCTCTTTGGTTCATGTTCTCCTCTCTCAGTGTTTTTTTTTTCTTTTTTTTTTTTCTTTTGCCTGTTGTTTTGTAAAGAACTGATCCATGGATGTTTGCTTTTTTTTTTTTCGGAAATGTCCAAGGCAAACATTAGTGAGCAAACGCCCGACTGGTGAACACTTTTTCTGGGCGATTCTTTTAAACAAATTCTGAAACTTCCGGTATGGCGTGGCATCTTTTAAAAAAACAAAAAAACCCAAAAAAAAACCCCGTCTCGTCTCAATTAAAAACTTACTGTGCCTTCATCGATCACCAATTGTTTGAATTTTTGCAAAAATTCGTTGGCCGTTAGTTCATACATTTACGAAATTATCGGAACACCTCATGGGCCGCGGGATGAATGATGAGGACGCTGTATAGACGCCGATCTAGTATACGCTCATAGATACTTATGGTAGAGGTTCCTCTTAGCCAATGGGATGCCAGAAACATGCACAAACACCGATGAGTATTTACGCTCATAGATACCTATGGTAGGAAATAGCCATAGCCGAAAGTATGTTGCGTTCGGTAATGTATTTTTTACCTTTCGTATCGAGAAATTTCTTTCATAACAAGAGGCAATATTTTCCCGTTGAGGCGTTTTGTAACTTGAAAATTTCGTATGAAGAGACGTTCGTAAGTAGAGGTACCAGTAAAAAAAAAAAAAACGGCATCTGAAGAGAGACCCCAACGTTATTTATTGTTGCTGCCTTTCGTGCAGACGGCACGGGTTCCATTCTCGGCCGTCGACCCGACAATCTGCCGCCGGCGTGCACCGGGTGCCGGTCCCAAGCCAGGATAAATGGGTGGGTTTCGTCAGGAAGGGCATCTGGTGTCAAAACTATGCCAAACAAATCATGTGAGTCACTCGACTGCGGCAACTCCTGATTGGGAGGAGCTGAGATTTAAACTCCTGCATCAAATTGACGTAGCTATGGTCACATCAAATCCTTTTGATTGTTCGACCGGTTCCGTTTTTCCACTATAAAGGGTTTATTGGTCTCTGTCAACACGGAGAATTGGTCCAGGCCTCCAAGACCAGACTAGCATCTTTCCAACAATAACTTGTATTTTTTATTTTTTTTTTAACCTGCAGAGGACCGTGGCCCAAGTTCTTACGGATATAGCCCCCATGAGCTTCTATTGCCCTCAACCTTTTATAGGTGCTCTATCAAAGCAAGAACCGTATAGATTTTGAACAATATCCAGCCCAACAGGGTTAATGTAGCGAAAGGCAAATATTGTACCAGTCGTTCACATTTCCGTTCTTCAAATTGCAAAGTGGTAGATGACTACTTTTTGATAATGCCCCTACTAACTTGAGTCAAAGGTTACATTGAAATTCACAGGAGTTAGTGTGTGCTACGTATAGTCACAGACCTAAAGATTTAGGATTTATGTTTCGGCTGGTGAGAGACTCAAATTCCGAGGTTGGATCTTGATATGGTGTCTGGTTTTCATTGGAGCGGGTGTTTGTGTATTTGCAAATGGAGCTGATGCCCACTTGAAGAATTGTTTCTCCCAGCGGTGGGAGTTATCGCCACGGTTACCCGGAGACGGCTAAGTTTAGTAACCTCAAAGTTGGTTCAAAACAAAACAATCTTCGCGCAGTGCTGTTTTTGGATGTGCACGTTTCTTCGTTTCTGACACTGCACATTCCAGCCGGATAACAGGTTTTAACCGGTTATTATTATTATTATTATGCAGTATTCCGTTTCAGACTCTTTTTGCCCCGAGTGCTCTGGTCCACCGGCTCTGTGCAGCCTGGAGGATTTCATTCCAAAACATCGCATAGCCGTTCCAAAACATCACCTGATCATTGTTGCTCGGGATTTCAAATATGCTGGCGTTTACGTCATCTAATATTATATGATTTGCAATGTGGATTTTTCAAGGTGGACCTGACACTAGTGTAAAAACTATACCGACGTGATTTCAATCGGATTCTCAAACCTTGACTGCAGTGGATACGACAACCTGAGGCCAAATTCTTCGCTGGAGTCGTGTTGTTTTGTGCACAGGGCAATAAAGTACCAGCAAGCAGCAGAGGGTCTTTTGCTTGTTCACCTCATCCGTTTGATCTGTCACATGTGCAACACACACACTGAACTCCCCCTTCCTCACAAGGGTCGCGGGGGGGTGCTGGAGCCTATTTCAGCTGGCTCTGGGCAGTAGACGGGGGACACCCTGAACTGGTTGCCAGCCAATCGCAGATAATAATAATAATAATAATAAATAAAAATTCAATAAAAACGTTATTACACCAGAGATTGAATTAATAATAATAGTAATAATAATAATAATAATAATAATAATAATAATAAATAACAATTCAATAAATAAGTTATTACACCAGAGATTTAATTATTATTAATGATAATAATAATAATAATAATAAGTAAAAATTCAATCAATAAGGTTATTAATTACACCAGAGATTGAATTAAAAATAATAAAAAATAAAAATTCAATCAATAAATAAGGTTATTACACCGGAGATTGAATTAATAATAATAATAATAATAATAATAATAATAATAATAATAAATAAAAATTCTATAAATAAGTTATTACACCAGAGATTGAATTAATAATAATAATAAAAATAAATAAAATTTCAATAAATAAGTTATTACACCAGAGATTGAATTAATAATAATAATTTTAAAAAAAGTAAAAATTCAATCAATAAACAAGGTTATTCACCCAAGATTGAATTTCCATAGTTTTACGGGTACGCACGAAAATGATTTCTGTATCGCGTGTCTATAGAAATGTATCATCTGAATTATGTTTTCTGTCCATACATGACCATTTAGTCAGTTGTAATTGAAGCACTGGGTGTCATTTTGTCCTAATCTCCTCTTGGGCAATTGAGGCAAAAAACAGCCCCCCCAAACCCCCCCGTAGACCCCGCTTGACCCTACGCCTTGGCTGCAATTACAAAGCCATGCGGCGCACATGCACGTACACACTAGCAAAGCTGTCCAAATTCATCCTGTGGTGGACAGATACCAGGACCTCCATGGCCGTGTGTTTCCAGAGGAGATGTGACCTTAATTGCTTAAGTCTTAAATTATCTTTAATTGTGCACACTGTGTTGCTTTATGGTAATGGAGGGAGGGGGTGGGGGATCGTGGTGGTGGTGGTTCGAGCTATAGTTACAGCAGGAAGCAGGTAAGCGAAAGGCCGTGTAGTCGCCTCCAGCTGAGTCCACACACTCGGACCAGCTTGAGTAGCACGCAAATTTGTCATTGACTTTTTTTTTTTTTTTTTTCCAAGTGATTTTACGTTCATATGCACGCATGCAAATTGTGTCTGCTTGCAATAAAACTGAAATGCGCAACCGCATGCGCTTGATGAATTCCCCAATCATTGTTGACATCCGTGCAAGCCACTTGTCATTTACAGATGAGCAATGTTTTTTGTTTTTTAAATGTTTCTTCGCCAATTTGCCCGTTGGTACATCATTCGTCACTACATCTGTTATTTATTTGTTTTTTGTTTTTTAGTCCCATATGTGTACCTCAGATCCTTCCTCTTTAGCAGCCAATAGGGATGTCACGATAAGGGCAATATCGTGATTATTAAAACTGCCACAATATCGTCGCCGTCATGTTCACAATATTTCAAAGGAACACATCTGTTAAAAAAAAAAAAAGTCAGCTTGATTTCAATTTGTGCACTTCTAGCGGCCTCTAATGGATAGTTTATTAATGCACTTTAATTTTCATTCGGGATGTTTTGGCCTTCTATCTTTAACTCATTCACTGCCATTGACGGAAAAAGACGTCAAATGATGCAATTTTTGCTAATCGTCAGATAAAGGGAACCGAATTTGCTTGTGAAGCGATCAATGTGTGCTCGCATTAGTTTACTTGAAATGACCACCACATCACACATATTGTCAGTCGCAGTGCTGATAATCACCATTGAGGGGCAGCATGCTGCCAGAGCGCATAAAGAGGAGTAGAAGAAGAAATTGAAATTTTGCTAACACTTAGCTTACTAGTGAAATTAGGGCTGAAAATTATTCTCCTAATTGTTTTTTAATTAACATGGTTAATGACTTATACAAACAAGATTTTAATTGGTTTATTGACAATTAAAAACTAATAATTTCCTTGCTGTATTTGTCACTTAGTTTACTGTAAAACTGACGGATGTGTAACCCATTCCAAGGGGCTCCCTGTCATTTCCAGTCCCGCACACTTTGTCATTCCTCCTGGATATGACACAGGTGGGCGTAATACGACTGCAGCTGCCAGCCCGACAGGACATCAGTGTCAACACGTCAGCATAACACCCGACCGCCTCGGCCAGGTCCCCCCCCCCCGCATCCCCCATCCTTCATCGGGTCTTTTTATGTCCGGGGTCGGGCGACGACAGCGAGGGGTCGCAGCTTGACCGTCATTAAACTGTCAGAGGTCAAAGTGGAAGCAAGAACCTGACGTGTTCTTCGACGTAAAACCGCTTTCATCACTGGCGTGTGGTTGTGGAGATTTGAAATTGTTTTTATCATCAAAAAATAATATTTTTACGAGTGCTGTCAAAATGAGTCTGTAGAAAGTCTGTGCTGGGCGAATTCCAGTCGCAACGCAGCAGACGTCAAAATTTAGCATGAATAAATTGAATAATAAAGCCTATATTTGTGGAGACTGGGATCAAGTTGTATTTTACAATTGTGAAAATGTGCAGAAATTCATGTTACTTCATGTTGAAAATTAGATAAAATTCACTGAGCCGTCACCGTCTTACAAAGGCAATTATGCCATCTAGTGGCAGAAAAAAGGACCAACAAAAATCAATGTCACACTCATTTTTTTATAGTATAGTACATCTTTTTAATTTTAACACAATTTTATGAATTATCATGAAATTACTTTATCAATAACTAACAATTACATTTTTCCCACTTTGTTAACAACAGTATAAAAACTATTTTAGTGTACATTTTACATTTCAAATTTTACATATAAAATATGAACTATTGAAGTACAATAAAAAAAAACAAATGCTTGACACCCAGTAATTTTTACTTATTTTACTGTGAATATAAGCAACATCACATCAGGTATTGATTTTCATTACACTTGTCATTGCATTAAAATTCCTCAAGTTTCATTTTTATCCATTGCTGTTATTTTTTTGCTGGATTTATTTCCCATTTCCTTTTACAAAATTTGACTGTAATTTCTCCCATGGAATTCCTTCCTCTGCTGTACATTATATATAGGACAGTGCAGCTTTATGGACGTGTTTATATTGTATGAATTATTTCATTTGAAGCGAGCGGACGTTTTCCAGGAGCAGCTGTCAGAAATCCAAAATATCGTTAAACGCAAAACTATCGCAGGCAAACCGACGTCAAGGAATATTTACTGAAATGGCTTCTATTGACAAACCTGAACTGGATGGGTGGGAGGGGCACTTAATGCAAAATATAGCATGTTGCCAAGTACATTTCTGTGGCTACCGCATACATCTGCATGCGTGCATGCGTGTTTGTGTTGATGCACGGGATATTTTTGCAGTCTGGGCACTCGCCCTCGGCTTGCGTGTGGTCGTTCTGTAAACATGTCAACAGCGCTACATGCAATATAAGCACGTGCGTATTTGGGTGTCATACATTTCGTTTGCACGGGACATTCATCAACTTGATTTCCTGAAATATTAGAAAAAACGTATAACGCAGTGGTGTCCAAACTACGGCCCGGGGGGCCATTTGCGGCCCGCCGTCCATTTTTTTTAGTGGCCCGCGACATGCTAAAAATGGCATTTGACTCGGGTCAACTAAAATAAAAACAAAAATGTTTGGAGATGGTCCAAGTAAGAAGTGAAGTTGTCCAAAAACACAGGTGCTATTAAAGGTTATTTTAGTTAACTAAAGCTAACGAAAAAAACTAAAATAAAAAAAAAACAATTTCGTTAACGAAATAAAACAAAAATGAAGATCCTTTTTTTTAAAAAAAAAAAAGAAAACTAACTGAAATGTCCTTCATTTTAGTCTTTGGTAATTAATTTAATGCATGAGCGTTTTTGGATGGTTTTAAATGTGATTTTTTTTTTTTTAGTAGATTTATTTTGATATATACCGGAATAGTGACGTCATAGGTAGTCCGTGTTTTTGATTCCACAACTCATTGACCAGGCAGCGCGCTGCACTTAGATGGTGAACTGCTCACTGATTTAAAAAAAAACAAAAAAACAAAAAAAACATAGTTGATTTAATTTAACGTTTATGGCGGCATACATGGTGATAGGAAACATTTTCGGTGGTCAAAGAGTTAATATAAACCGTAATAATGACGTCGCGCCCATTGTGTTTTTTTAAATGTTGCGCACGAGTAATACACATTAAAAAAAAAAAAAAACTAATACTGAAACTAATTAAACTAAAATTAAGCATTTATTGAAGAACTAAAACTAATTTTTAAAAACTAACAGAACCACCCTGAAAAATAATTAAAACTAAATAAAAACTAAAATGAAAAATTCCAAAACTATAATAACCTTACTGCCATATTACAAATAAATTGGTTTATATACTGTAGCATTTTTCTAAATATGCAAAAGCACAAATAAATTATTTGTTCAATTTTTCGGACTAAACACAATTTCTCTTCATAACATTATGTGGCCCTTGCGTCCTTCCGATTTTCCGTATGTGGCCCTCAAATGAAAAAGTCTGGACGCAAATCTTATAACGCGATTGTTGCATTCTGAGGCTTGAGTGCGAGGTGGAATTGCAGAAATCGAATTGAAATCGTTTGTCTTCGTCGTGCAACGTTTGCATGCATTTTGAAGACAGTTCATAAATTCAGCACGTCTGTTTGCAGTCAACCATCAAGTTGCGCAAGGTCCCAAATTCCGCTAAAGAGGTCAAAATAACACCTATAGCTCACAGTCGTGTTTTATTGTGCGGCAATGGATTCTTGCAAATGTCGTCTCATTATTACTATACGTAAATGCGTTTGATTATTATCATTTTTTTTAAACCAAAAGTGCACATTATTTGACCTTTTGAGCATAGCCACAAAGATTTTCTTCTCCTGTATCATTCAACTAATCCAACAACTAATCCAAACTCCACTTCTGGAGTTTAAAAAAAAAAAGTTTAAAAGTAAAGTTAAAAAAAATTACATATGTCAGACCAGAGTATGAAAATTATATATGTGAGTATGTGTATATGATTTGGATTGATTGATTTTTTATTTTATTTTTATTTTTTTATTGGGATTTTATTTTCTTTTTTGATTCCCGTTTTTTTCTGCTGTTTTGCTTGTTTATATGTTCAATGAATCAAATCAGATGAAGTGAGAGAATTTAGTAACTACTCTCTTAGAAGCAATGAAAACATTTACAGGACAAATATGGCTATTACATAATAGATGTCTACTACAAGAAGTGTGCAAAGCTCACAATATCTACATGTAAAAAAAAAAAAAAAAATTTTAAATACAGGGTAGGGCTGCACAATATATCAAAAAAATATCGATATCGCGATATTGGCCCTTGCAAGTTTTATATGGAATTTTATGCTTTTTAACTGAATTTGATCAGTCGGATGCTAACTAAAATGTGCATCGCCATTCAATAGTTGAAAATGATCAAGACATAATTACAATTAATTAACTAAGATTGCATTAAGGTTGCTTATTTTGCCACATGAAAAATGTTTTTCTTTCATTGGATAATAAAAACGTAATTACTTTTAGGTACATGTTAAATATCGCAATGATATCGATATCGCTATGTTCAGCAAGTATATCGCATATCGCATGTTTTTCCAATATCGTGCACCGCTAATACAGGGATTTATGAATTCATGAAATTGTTGCATTTTCATTGTTTTTTTTTTTTTTTCATGGGACTGATTACCTCGTGTTGAATTGAACTGACTTTACACGACAAACAGGAGGCGTAAGTGTGCCATGTTGTTGTTCTCCCAAGCGAGGCATGTACGTAAAAAAAAAAAAAAAGTTAGTTCTATATGATATATTTTTAATAGAAAAAGGTAGGTCAGCGTTCCAGTTCTGAGGACTCGGGTTCGAGTCCAGGCTCCGGCCTTCCTGGGTGGAGTTTGCATGTTCTCCCCGTGCCTGCGTGGGTTTTCTCCGGGTACTCCGGTCTTGGTCTCCTCGTTCTTTCAACGGAACTTAGCGTCTGCGGCGAATGACCATTTTGCTAAATGTTGCGCCCTCCCGAATTAGATTAGTTTAATCCCGATGAATTCTTATTCCTATTGAAAATGACGCACCTTCCATTTTTTTAAATGCAAGGTATAATTGTTACATAGTGTTGACTGAATCGTATGTTTTGCTTAACTCTTGATTGCAGCGCTAAATCAATCACAATAATCAAGCAATCCGTCATTATTTGTCCTGCACAGACACACATCATGCTCGACTCAATGTTTTTCTTTGGGGAGTAAACCTTTTTTTTTTTTAAAGTTCATTTAAATTTATAAGAATCGACTGAATGGAAATCTTTTTCTTCAACCCCCCCCCCTCTCTTTTTGGCGGGGGGGAGTTTTACGGCTTGAAAAACAGCATTTGTGGTTTTGACGGTCGAGGTTTGATGCAAACGGCTTTGGAACCTTTTATGCGACCTGGCGTCCAGGAGACTAAAGAAAATATTTTGCTTTCCACCCTTTTTGAGCCATTTAGCCTCTGCTAGGGGAAAAGGAGAGAGGGTCTGAAAAAAAAAAAAAACTTGTGGATAGAAAGAGTTAAAAAAAAAAAAAAACTCTCCAAGGTCAAATGTCCTGAGTCGGATGGCTGCCAGATCTCCTCCACCAACCACTTTGCTTGCACACAGGTATTCATAGAACATACAATTGTAAACATAAATACGCAGGTACATTTGAATTATGAATAGTGCAATACAGTTATACGGTTAGGCCCAAAAATATTTGGACAGTGACACAATTTTCATTATTTGGTCTCCGCATGCCACCACATTGGATTCAAACTACAATGGAATTGAAGTGCAGACTTCAAACTTGAATTCAAGAGGTTGAACTATAATGAAATATACGATTCAGCAGGTCGGAATTGTAGCTTATTTTTATGCAAATGCTCCTTATTGGGGGGGGGCAAGCAAGTGTGGGCCATAAAAACAGAATGAAAACGGGCAATGCAATAAATAATAATAATTAAATTAAATAAATAAATAAATTCATAAATAAAATAAAAAAAACATTTAATAACGTTGAGTAAAATCACGATGTATGCTGCCATAAACGTTAAGTGACGTCAACTACTTTTTTTGTTCATTATTATTATTATTATTTATTTATTTATTTATTTATTTTTTTTGTGAATATATCAGTGGTTAGTGCAATGTCCAAGTGCAGCGCAGCCGGGTCAATAAGATGTGAAATCAAAAACACCCACTAACTGTGGCCAGCAGATGGCAGCGGTAGCCGCTCGGGCCCTAACTAGAGCTGCGAATTACAACGAAACATGACGCAATCTGATGAAATAGAACGTTTTCAAGGCTGACGTGAATGATCAAAGCCTTTGTAACATTAAACCTAATTTGACGGAGAGTCACGAAACAAAAAAATATTAGTATTAAAGTCACTGTTGTGGAGAAAATGTATCGTTTCTTTTCGATTTTTGCTCAATGTCACTCAAATGACCTATTTTCAAATGGTGATTAACTCATTCACTCCCAAACATTTTCACTTAAGTGTTTTCCTGGATTTTGACTAATTTTTCAAGGCCCGCGAAATATTAATGTCTATTGCTATAAAAATATGGAACATACCAAAAGAGAGATTAGAGTCTCTTCTTTTCAGGGAAAAAAAAAAGTATATTCCTATCTGTTTCTGCTGTGCAGCAATTAGCAATAGAACATAGCTAAGTTTCATTGTTTTTCACAATTCTGCTTAGAACTGTGGGGAAATCAGCTTGTTTTAACATGGCCTGGTTGATCTCTTATACTCTGCTGCCACTCAACCATTTTCTGCAGTAGAGAGACTGCATCAAAGCCTTCTCTATGCTCTGATATAAAAAAACAAACAAAAAAAACAAAAAACGTATAAATACGTCTTTGGGACACATAACATTTAAAATATGACGTATTTATACGTTTTTGGGAGCTAATGAGTTAATAAAGAACGGAATAAGGTAGAAACATACTTTTTTTTTCCTAATTGAAAGAATGGATGCGATCTTTCATGTGGTACCCATATTGTTTACGTAGCAAAAAGAACACAATATTCTGTTTGCTTCGAAAAATGAGTAAAAATGCTCGAAATCCGCTGGCATTGGGGGTTGTTTTTTAATAACCACTATTTGACGAGATACGATAAGTGATCCGAGAGGATGGAGGGAAACAACTGAACATTAAGGGATTCTATTTGTCATGAATTCACTATAGCAAGTGAATGTTTGCGCGCGTGTGGCGATAGTAGCAATTACGCGAACAAGCGTTTCCTTGTGACAATCTCGCATGCGCGCGTGCACGCTTTACTTCCACTTTGCTCTTTATGCTCATTAAGGAGTTTAATCTGTGATTTTTTTTTTGATTTTTTTTTTACCATGATGTCATACACACGCATGCGGCTCTCGGCCTCCTGTGGCCAATTAGCATGCAGTGCGGGCTAGCTTAATGTAAAGTCCATTACATGAGATGGGGACGTGATTACATTCAGGTCGCGCTTGACGACACGCCTCCGCGGTCCGAGCGACATGGCGCAGATGTACGCTGGTGGTCCTGTGTCACTCACACTCGGGCCCCGAGAAGTTACATTTAGATGGGGGGGGGGTTATTTGACCAAATAACAGATGTTGAGGATAAAATGGTGAAAAATGTGTCCTTCCATTACATGCAACGTTTGTGTTAATGCAAAACAAGTCAGTTTTCAAGATGAAGTTGCTTAGAGAGCGTTTCAAATAAACATGACAAAAATTCAATGTGTCCTGCAAAAGTGCTGCGACGTAGCCAACACTCTCATACACATGCGCACGTTTGTCTTACTATCTTAGTGGGGACATCCTATTATAATGCCTAGCGCAGGGGTCAACACATTTTTACTGTCAAAAGAGCCATCCATCCATCCATCCATCCATCCATCCATCCATCCATCCATTTTCTTGACCGCTTATTCCTCACAAGGGTCGCAGGGGGTGCTGGAGCCTATCTCAGCTGGCTCTGGGCAGTAGGCGGGGGTACACCCAGAACTGTTTGCTAGCCAATCGCAGGCCTTCCTGTTAAACTTCTTAAGTTTTTGCCAATTTTATGGACCTTATGGCCATTTTTCTCTCTCTCTTGTTCCTTATTTTTGGACATTTTATGGTTATTTTTGGACATTTTTTTTTTATCAATTTGTTTACATTTTTGTCAAATTTGTGGACATTTTATGGTAATTTGGGGGATTTCTTCTTTTTTTGGGGGGGGACATTTTATGGTTACTTTTGAATGATTTATTTTCTGCCTTTTTTATTTATTTATTTATTTTTGCTTTTTTGGCAATTGTATACATTTTATGGTAATTTTGAAGATTTCTTCTTTTTTTTGACAGTTTTTAAAGTTTTCCTTTCTTGCTTTTTTTTTTATTCAATCTTCAATGAAATTTTGGGGCAATGTCATGGCCATTTAATGATAATTTTCTGCCTTTGCTCTTCCTTTTTGGACATTCTATTCTATCTCTTTTTTTTGACAACTTACACATTTGGACTGACATTTTTGGATATTTAATTATTCTTTTTTTTTAATCATTAATTCGTGTAAAGAACATTTTATGTAAATATATGTAAATAATAATAATAATAATAATAATAATAATTTCTACACTTTTTTTTTTTTTTTTTTTTTTAAAGAGAGGACCTGCCTTACCTTAATTTTAACCATAATCCATTACAAACCTAAACTCTAAAACCAAGTCTTGACCCTCAAAAAGAGGTCTAAACTTGTGTGGCCCACCAAAATGTCCCCACAAGGACAAGTCGGTCCCCACAATGATAGTTAACCCGAGAACATGTATCAAAAACAAACACATCTCAGTCACGTTAGCACAGATGCTAATTCAAATGATTGTAAAAGTGCTGTTTTAGCTCTACTTATTATTATAATTATTTATTGTTCCTCTAAATCTGCCCTTTGGTTGAGCATCTGGTGGCAGTCCATCGACGCCGCGCTTTCCTCTGCGTTTGCTTGCGTTTGACGTGCAAAGTGCTCCGCGGTTCATTAGCATTGTACGCACACATTTATAGGTCGCGCGTTGTCTCCAACTGTTTACAGTGGGCCATCTTTTACACCGCGGAGACGTTAGCCATGCGCACGGCTTCGGTTCGGCGCCACTTGGTCCTGCTTACGTCTGTAAACAAACGGACACACTTTTGCCATAATGGATGGTGATATTTAGGCTCTGCACTGGAATCATTCACTACTTGCTTGTTCAGTGTTCCCCCCCCCCGCTTATATAGACTGCCCTGTTATGTCGCAGATTTTTAAAGAATCAGGTCAGTCTGACGCAGGCATCAGACCAGGAAGGACCCCCCTCCCCCTCCCACGTCCCTCATGATGCTTCTAATGACCCACCGGCAGTCTCTGCTGCCAATAGTGAAACTGTTGGAGGGCTGGGTCGTGTGGTTGAGGGTCAAAGGTGAAAAGTCAGCACTCCAGCAGCGAGGTGCTCATTTTAAAAGCTGCTTTCATCTCTCTCTGATCCTGACCTCTGTGCCGGACATCAAGCGAAGAGGAGTGAAAGATTAGATGTATGGCACGCGGACGTACTTTGCCATGGACACTTGAATGTGACGCGCTACATTCAAATCCAGCCTCAAAAGTCCATAGTGCCAATTACTCACTTTAAAGTTCACGTTGAGTTTTTTTTCTTAATTAATCTTTAATACAAAACCTAAAATGCAGGAGCGTAGCGCCTGCATAGCAACTGACAGCTTCAACATCACAAGGAACATAACTGCATCGTTAGTGACAACTACATCATCACAAGGGACATAGCAACTACGTAGCAACCGACAACGTCATCACAAGGGACATAGCAACTGCACAGCGAGTGACACCTAGTTCACAAGGGACAGCAATTTTATAGCGAGTGACAACTACATCGTCACAAAGGACATAACTGCATAGCAACTGATTACATCATCAAAAGGGACATAGCAACTGACATCTTCATCACAAGGGACATAGCATTTTTATAGCGGGTGACAACTACACCATCACAAAGGACATAGTAACTGCATAGAGTGACTACATCTTCACAAGGGACATAGCAACTAACTACATAATCAAAAGGGACATAGCAACTGCATAGCAACTGACATCTTCATCACAAGGGACATAGAAACTGCATAGCGAGTGACAACTACACCATCACAAAGGACATAGCAACTGCATAGCGAGTGACTACATCATCAAAGGGTCATAGCGACTGCATAGCAACTGACTAAGTATCGCAACGGCCGTAGCAACTAACATCATCAAAAGGGACTTAGCAACTGCATAGTCACTGACAACTTCAACATCACAAGAGACATTGCAACTGCATAGCAACTGACAACATCATCACAAGGGACATAGCAACTGCATAGCAACTGACAACTTCAACATCACAAGACATAGAAGCTGCATAACAACTGACATCTTCATCATCATCATCATCATCATCATCATCACAGGGGACATATACAGCACCATAGCAATTCAGTGAGGCCATGGCCCAACCCAGCCATTGACACTTTATATATCAGTCAGGTCTAAAAAATGACGAGGTAGACGTACCAAAATAATAAAGGCCCAATTGGCAAATATTAATCGGCTTATACATTTGCATATGGTTCCTACCAAATAAATGAAAGGGGGAAATATATTAGGTGACATTTGGGGAATGAAAACCTACAGTAAGTGAATATGTTCCATTATACCTGATGTAATGGGCTCGCAATGCTTGTTCAAACCTTTAGACATTTCATCACCTAGTATAATTATGGACTCCCTAAAGACGCATTTATACCAGCTTTGAATCTCAAGGAACAGCGGTTGTATTTGGCAGAAGGACTTTGACAATTATTGGCGTTTCCCGATGAAAAATTGCAATAATTTTGCTCCCACCTTTGGCAAACTGGAGTAAAAGTTTGGGACAACAAATCTACTGACGGCTTCTCTTCCAACCACAGGCCACCTAGAAGTACCCCCCCCCCCCCCCCAATCCTCATCTCCTCCCATGACAAATCAGCATAAAACAACTCGTCTGCTTGTTTTTGCCTCCCTCGCTTAACGTATTTGACTTCCCACTAAGAACCGCCGACCAAATTTGTGTCAAAATTTGTAAAAAATTACACAGCCTGGAAAAGTAGCCACCATCTCTGATGAAAATAGCATTCTGCTAAAAAAACCCGAAATCAAACGCTATCTCGAGTAGCGGCGGCACCACCCACGCTCCCGCATACACACCAACCTCCTTCGGTAAACAGACGGGGCTTTTAGCCAGGGCCCCCGGTGGTCTCCACTAGCAAAAGGATCCACACTGCCATCCGTTTGAAATCCAAAGCTGTCCGTCAAGAGAGATGCTGCAACCTTTCCAGGCCTGGCTGCCAACCGGGATCTGTTAACTCTTTTACTGCCACACGTTATCAAAAAACACAACCCCCAATGCCAGCGGATTTTGAGCACTTTAACTCATTTTTCGAGGCAAACAGAATATTGTGTTCTTTTTGCTACAAAAACAACATGGGTACCACATGAAAGATTGCATTCCATTCTTTCATTAGGAAAAAAAAGTATGTTTCTACCTTATTCCGTTCTTTAGTAATCACCTTTTCAAAATAGGTCATTTGAGTGACATTGAGCGAAAATTGAAAAGAAAAGATACATTTTCTCCACAACAGTGACTTTGATACTAATATTTTTTGTTTAGTGACGCTCCGTCAAATTAGGTTTAATGTTAAAAAGGCTTTGATCATTCACGTCAGCCTTGAAAACGTTCTATTTAATCAGATTGCGTCATGTTTCATTGTCATTCGCAGCTCTAGTTAGGGCCCGAGCGTCTACCGCTGCCACCTGCTGGCCATAGTTAGTGGGTGTTTTTGATTTCAAAACTCATTGACCCGGCTGCGCTGCACTTGGACGGTGCACTGACCACTGATATATTCCCCCCCCCCAAAAAAATAAAGAAGTTGACGTCACTTAACGTTTATGGCAGCATACATCGTGATTTTACTCGACGTTATTAAACGTTTTTGGCAGCCAAAGAGTTAATTGGGATCCCAACATGCGATGGGCAAACGGACGCGAGGTCAGGAGGCGGGAAGGGTGACTGGATGGAAATTGAGCCGACTTGTTTGTTTAAAACAAGAGTCACACATCTTAGTTGGTGTGCTCGCAAATCTTAAAGGACGCATCGGAGCGGAATCAAACTCGACTGAAAAGTGTCACTTGGTCAGCCCACTCGGACTATGAAAGAAGCCATTCAAGGCCGCGGGTGGCAGCAGGTCTGGAACGTGGCTCGAGGAAAAAAAATGAAAACGATTCTCGATCTGAAGACCGCAAAAGATGTTTTTTCGGTAAACATTTTTAGCTTCCTCCCCCTACACCCAAGAACCCCCTACTGATTTGGTGGTTGGCGGCGGGGAGATGTGGCCTTGAAATGACTAACTAAGCAACATTTTTTCCACAAATTCATGTTATTTTCTTTATTACCGACTAATGTAACTGAACAGATTTTGGGATCTGATCTCGGACCTCCAAAATGGAGGTATAATCCATCATTTATCAGCACTTTCACATATGAGCGTGAGCATGACCGTGCATGTTTAATGGGCGGACACCTGTGGCGAACAAAGATGGCCTTATACGCCTTACTATTGGATGCCACTGTCATTCAGCTGAGTCCCAGCTGCACTCACCATGTATTCACACTGCTTGAGACAAGATGAATGGTCGTCATGGCAACACGGAGCAGATCCATCACAAGTTTTTTTTTTGACTAAATATGTTCATCAACATTCCCCTAATGTAGCTTTAAGAGCTAAGTAATTACGCGGATTACATGGAATCAAGTTGCTTTCAAGCAAGCAAAATTGACTTTTTTTTTCTTCTTTTTTTTTTTTAATCCCGTTTTCTTTATCCAAGCCATCGTTCTATCGTGAAATCAGTGCAGGTCAAGCAGAAAAACAAAGGCGGGTGTCACAACAAGCGTCAGGCCCCGAAGCCGCACAACAACAAGCCCTTTATAGTAGCGACTGATGACAGTCAAACAGCTGTGTCTTTGTGTGCTGCTGGCTGGCATTTTTTTTTTTTTTTTTTGTTAATTTTGAAAGAAAAACCAAGTCTGTAGAGCAGCGTTACCCAACCATTAACAAGCAAATGCACCCAAATAAAAAAAATCTCACGTCACACCACCAAACAAAATGGTAAATATCGTGTATTAGACAACTAGACCCTTTCCCATGACACAACAGATCATTCCCATCATCAAATTTACCTCTTTGCCTACATTGTTACCATACGAGCTAGCATCACGAAAATAAAAAAAAAAAACAGTCCAGAAGACTACGTTCAAAACGTGTTATGATTGTGCTTTGGGTTGGTTCATGGCGCCATTGTGTTATGATGTTGGTGTATTATGCTTATGCAGTTATTATGCTTACGCAGGGGTCATTATGTTATGGATGTGTTATGTTTATGCAGTTACTATGCCTCTTGTGATGAGTTATGTATATGCAGGTTAGGGTGTCATTGTGTTCTGGATGTATTATGTTTATGCAGTTACTATGTCCCTTTTGACGATAATGTGCCGTATTAGTCGCTCTTAGTTTGGTCATGTTTTATGCAGTTACTATGCTCGTAATGATGATAATGTGATCATCTGGTCAGTTACTATGGAGTTGCGATGTTATGTGATGATGAAGTTGTCAGTTGCTATGCAATTGCTACGTTCCTGTAATTTGCACTCCTATTTTGGTTCTGTATTTGTCACTCTGAGTTTGTCATATAGTCCTTTTTTTCTGTCTTATATACAAGCGGAATTGTGCCTTGCCCTAGCTGGGATTTCTGAGTTACACTTTTGTCAGTACGTCAACGTAACTTAGCTGAGGTTTTTTCTCGGCACGTTGAGTTTTCTTCCATCTCAACTCATCCCTGCCCTCTGTTGTTGTGCGTTTGGCTCTAAAATCTGCTTCTCGTGTCACTTTTGGGGTACTTTGGAGATTATATTGGAATCTTTTTTTTTTTTTCATACACATAAAGTCATTGTGGAAATTTGAAGATTTGTAACTGTAACTGAGTGCAGCATGTGCCTTTTATTTTATTATTAGTATTTATTTTTATCCCACCTGCAATACAGGTTGAAAACTGCATTAAAAAAAATTTTTTAAACTCTCAGATTAAATGTAATTATTAAAATATCAAATGGCTATTTTACCTTCAATGTCAGAATAATAATTCTCACTGCGCTGTGGCACTTTCAGTGGGAGAGAGTGACAAAGTGTTTTTGAATAGGGGCGACACAGACGATGAAATTGGGTGCGCGAGAGTGATAAAATAGCAAGCGGGACCGTTTGAGAACGGAAAGTTGTCCCTGGCAGCAAATTCATCCCAATCATCAAGTTGTAATGTAATCACTTTATGACGCCAAGGTATAATGAATATAGTGTTTAAGGTGCGCAGAGCCAACTCTGGCCCTCAAGAGGGAAGTGTACATTTCTGTGGCATCCTGTATTTATTTGAAATACCCTCTGTCTGGTCTTGTATTCGACACATGGCAAGTGGGCATATAGGAGACCTTTTCTATTCTACGATGCCGTGTCGCTTTCATGGCGCTCCCAATATATGTATTGAAGAAAGAAAGCTGTAAAACTTTTCTCTGCTTTGCTCCAACCCAATTTGTCTTAAGTTTTATAGGGGGGGAAAAAATAATAATTTGTTTCCATTTTTAGTACTTTATAGTATACAATTTGTCTCCATTTAACCAAAGAGGCTGTTCAAATTTCAATGGGTTCGAGTCTTGGCTGGCTGGTCCAGATACTTGGTGTGTTACCAAGTGCAACCTGATTTTTCGCGCCACTTTCCTGACACAGTAGCTTTTCTTCATTGATGTTATTGCCTGAAATGAAAGTGTTATGATACATGTGGAGTATGGATAGACCCAAAGGCGGAGAAACAAGGCAGGAATGAGAATAACTTTATTGACGGGAACCAAGTAGATGACTGGACTGAACGTGGACAGACTTGGCATGACGTGGATAGACTTGGCATGGCTGAGCAGAACGTGGAGACACTTGGGTAGACTAACTACTATTTCTGCAACCGTTCTTTGCAGTTGAGAGGCTGCATCAATGCCTTCTGTATGCTCTAGCATAAAAAAAAACTAAAAAACAAAACAAAACGTATAAATACGTCTTTGGGACACTTAGAACATTTAGAAAAAAAACGTATTTACACGTTAGTGGGAGCAAATGAGTTAAGCTTTTTTTTTTTTTTTTTCCATTTCACAGTGATCCTCAACTGGGTGTGAAAAAAACGGCAAGAAGCAAGCGTGCTTTGCATCTCATTTGGAATTGAGTGAGTATTCGTCAAAAATCGATTTCCTCAAAGTGATGGTGTCCAATTTCTTATCAGCAAGAGAGTAAGCACAGAAGCCATCTAGTACTTCAGCCATCTTAAAACATTATTCAACAAGTTTTAAAACAATTAACATAAGGAAGTAAAATAATAATAATAATTAAAAAAAAAAAGTAAAAAAAAAGAGGGCAACAAAGTGTCACTTCTCAAGAGCGTTCTTCCGTGTATTCCGCCCTTCTCCATCTGTGTTGCATTCGAGCAATCCGGACGGTCGTCCGCCTTCCGAAGGAGATCAGCGATCTCGTTACTACGTAAGCAAATCCCGCTCCCTTCGTCGGGGGATCGTACTGCACTCGCGTTTGCCCGGAATTCAGATAAGGCCTTAAAGAAGTCATCGGATCTACAATGGGAAGTATGTTTTTGTTCAAAACAGTACCGAGTGGAGCCAAAAAAGTATGAGAAGCGAAAACAATCCCAAGAAATAAGACCCGCTTTCAGGACTCATCTATATATCATGAAGTGTTGGATTTTTCTTTTTCAGGTCATTCTCAGCTTTCTCTCAAATTTGCCATTTGTTTCTTCTCCTTCCCTGCTGTGGCCTTTGCCACGGCGGGAAAGGAGGTAATAGCTTTCACTAATTTGGCCCTGGGCTGTGCAAGTCAAAGCCATATGCCAGAGTGAATCTGCAAAGCTAACATTAGGCAGCGTATATCTGAGGCTAGCGGCTGCGGGCTTTTGACATCCCGTATTACACCTAATTGCCACCAGACATGACATCGAAGTCTCGCTCGAAATCCCCCACAATAACCACCTGCTCCTCGCTTCTGTTTACCTTTTCAAGCGGGAATAATGCGGCGCGGGTTCCTCGCTGTTATTTTCCGACACCTGAGCTGAGGATTGGGGGAACTGGAATGTCAGTCGAAATTTTAAATGGGAGACGTGTAAGGATAGTTAAGGGCTATCCCCCCCCGTGCATTTTGTTGCGCCGCTTACGGTGTATACTTTTCTGATTTATGTGTTTTTCTAAGTGTAATGAGGGAGAGGGTAATATGGAGGCATAACCATAATTAGGTGAATAATAAGTTTCACAGTCATTTTGGTAACAAGGGGGGGAAACTTTTAATGAACGCTATAGAGCGTGTCAAATAAACGTGTGAACATATGGTTGCGGTGAGCCCCAACGTCTTGCTGCAGTTTTTCATACATTTTGCCGAAATAGCGTATGAATTTATTCCCCACTGTCCCCCCACTCAATGGAACATTTCATTGAAAGACATGGGAATATTACACACCCTGCCACAGCGTAATGTGGCCTCGAAAACCACAAAAGTGGCCCCGAAATGACCGAAGCTCTGTTGCGTTCTTTTCACGGAACGGAAAAACGGTCTTCGGTAAGGTAATAAGTAAACTGCAGTATTATGAGGTATTAAGGTTGGCTTATCCTTGACATGATGATGTCCGACTGATTTGGTGGTGTTAGTCTTAATCTTGCCAGTTTGTGAGGGGATAGCATCAAGCCTGTACGGGACGACTACTACTACTACTACTATTATTTTATTCATATCAGGGACAGTACATATTAACTCTTTTACTGCCACACATTATGAAAAAACAAAAACAAAAACAAAAAAGTGCCATGTCGCCGATTACGAGCATTCATCAGATTCCGTCACATTTCATTGTAATTCCATACACCAGCAGCCCATTGAAAAGAGACACAATGCTGCCATCTGCTGGCCATAGTTAGGTGCTGTTTTTGATTCCACAACCCATTGACCATTACGGTTTGTTTTATTATTATTATTATTATTATTATTATTATTATTACTTTTTTTTAATCATAGACCAACAAACGTGTTAAATACGACACAAATTCAATTACTGGTAACACAAATAGATATGACAAGGATTAGCGTCCTTATGTCGTCATTAACTGCGCCACGCAATGCATTCTGGGAAATATATATATATGTGTAAAACGGGTAGATTTAACACGTCCAGGACTCGTGGTTCTACTAGTGCACTGAAATGGCTTACTAGTGAGGATAAAGACCATACTAGCACATTGAACAATTCAGCACACTAGTACCCAATAAGTGCTCAAATAGCTTCCAATATAAACATACAGAATGGATGGTTAGTTGCACCTCTGTGCCAGAGAGGGCACTGTTGAGCATTTTTTTTTTTTGAATACCTGTATGCAGCACAATACTTAAGTTTTACCTCGACGGCCATCTGTCTTTGTGTCACGTTACGCGTTGTGAGCGATGGATATTGAAAAGAGATTTACAGCCCTAATCAAAACCGGGCTCGCGGATGGAAATGTAGCGTGACTCGTGTCATGAAACTGTCCCCATTTGGATGCTGTTATTTATCACGCTACGGGAGCCGTAAATGAACTGCCGTCAAAAAAAAAATCACCAACGTGAACAAAGTTTCACAAGTCGTCCTGTGTGTAGTGCAGCTCTGTGCTCTATTCCTTTTCCAGACACACAAACAAATTCTCTTTTCGCATCAGATGTTGCACAAATACCTGCGCCGCGGGGCCGACGACAAATATGAATAAATTCAGCAAATTTGGAGCATTTGTGCTGTAAATATTTTCGCCCGTGATTATTTTTGTTCCTCGCATTGGCAGTACCTCAGAGGCTGCAGGCTATCCCGAGATGAACCCACGAAAATCCAAGTGTCACTCTCTATCCGCGCTGACAGGAAGCATGCGCTTCAGCCCGCGTTCAACACACCAGTCGACTGCCTCAACTGCGCTAACTTGATGAGACTCGCAGCGAACGAGAGTCACTTGCGTAATACTCTTAATCCCTTATGGCAGTGGTGTCCAAACTACGGCCCGGGGGACCATTTGTGGCCCGTCATCCATTTTTTTAGTGGCCCGCGACATATGCTCAAAAGTGGCATTTGATTCATTTCAAATAAAATAAAATAAAAACAAAAATGTTTGGAGATGGTCAAAAGGTCAAGGACAAGGTCAAAAGGGAGAGTGTCAAAAAACACAGGCGCTGTTAACTCATTAGCTCCCAAAAACGACTAAATACGTCATATTTTAAATGTTTTAAGTGTCCCAAAGACGTATTTATACGTTTTTTTTTTGTTTTTTTTTGTGAGTGTTTTTCTTGGAATATTGGCTCCACCTTCTAAAAAAACAACAAAAAAACAAAAAAACGTGGCCCCCTAATACACTGGAATACGCTGTACTTCTTGTCATTTCTTATACAGGTATTATGCAAACTGCTTATGTTAAAAAAAAATGTATATGTATTCAAAAATTAATTTTATATAAAAATATCACAAAATTATGTTATTATCAGAATCTGATTCATTGGCCAAGAATGTAAAAAAAAATAAAAATAAAAATAACAATGACCAACAGAGGGCGACAGAATGGGAAGCCTGGCGGTCCACAAATTAGCGCCCCGAGTTTCTCAGATGGTAACGAAAGAGACATTTCGTTATTATAGAGTAAATTGGAATTTTGACCTGAAATTCATCCTGGGAATTTCTTAACTAGCCTTGCTCCAATATGAAAATTATGACAGGCTTCTTTAAAAGCACTTGTTGGGTTGAAACACAACCAGGCAGTCAGAGAGCAAGCGAGCGCAAGTCAGCGCGTAGCCAAAAATAGAACAGGGAATCCTGTCGCTTGTATTTAAAGGGCTGGGAAACACCTCCTCCTTATGCGTAAGAGTGTGTGTCACACTGCGGCACACGCACACACAAACAAGGCTCGAGTATAAATGAACTGTCACGGTGCTATTTTAGGTTGGGTCACTGGAATAATACACGGCTGGAGACAGCTTGGACGGCGCTCGTTTCCACTGCATGAGGCGTGGAACACACGCACACACATAGTGCAAATTAAGTCTCTAATTACTGTAAAATTGTCAACTGTGTAGAAATTAGTAGCGCGTGTTCAAGGCTTAACGTCTTTTTCCATATAGTTGCTGCAGTTCTTGATTTTTTTTTTTTTTTTTTTTTTTTTTTAGCTTTGGAACCATCTGCTTGACGTTTTTCGACATGCTAATGCTAGCAGCAATGTTACCTTTAAAGCGGTGGTGTCAAACATCAGGCCCAGGCAGCGCTGCACTGAGACATTGCTCCGTCCATTGAAGAAAAAAAGAAAAAAAACAGAAAACAAAAACAAAAAAAACGTAGATGACATCATTTCACGTTTATGGCATCATACATCGTGATTTTACTTAATCGTTATTCAAGTTTTTGGCAGTCAAAGAGTTCAACTTTGAGTGGTAAATTTCTTCTTATTCCTTGAGTATTTGTTTAGAAATGAAAATACAGTAGTAAAAATTGTGTAACAATTTGTAACATACAAAAATGTAAACAAAAAAAAACACGAGTCAAAATTAGCATTTTGTGCCTCGTTAAAACAATGAATAACAAAACTGAGAATCACAGATTTTAAACTTTTTTTCCCATAATTGAACCGCAACGATGGTCCCAAAAACCTTCGCTAGGCTGGACGCGCTCACGTCGCCTCCGAATGAGTAGTTCGATGTTGAAGTTAGCTAGGTGTTATTTATGCCGCGCCAGCTAGCTAGCTAGCAACAAGCTCCGGCTGACTACTGCTGTGGCGAAACACGTTGCGGATCAGTAATCATTGCCGCAATCGTCATAGCAGCGAATAAGATAAACTTCTGACAGGTATCGTTCTCACGAAGGGATTATGAGGAAAGATAAAGAAGTCATGCTAACTGCTAAGCTAACCGAAGAATGACTCGTATTGTTTAGCTCCGCTAGCCATTAGGAGTGGCCTATAAACTTAAAAGTACAGTAAAAGTTCTCAAACTTACATTCCACTGGATAAATTATTTTTATTTTATCATTTTAGCGTTGCTAAAGACCATACAACAAATTTAAAAATCTAACTTTAAACTGAAATGTACACGTATTTTTTAAAATACCACCCGCTTGTAAAAAAGGCCCGAACATTTTATTTGTTTTTTGGGGGGGGTTTGAATTCTTAGTTAGGTCTACTTGTCTGTTTGACTTGGCTATTTGGGTTGTAATTGTTTTTCCAAATTTGGGGATTACATTAAGATTGTATCTGCATCTTGTTCTGTGCTTGAATCATGAATACGGCCCCTTTACAAATTGGACTATATAGTGGCGGCTTTTTCTCCCCTCATACCATTTTTTTGCTGCACTACCTCTACTATGAAATGATCCATGGGAAGCCAAATCAACAAGGAAAGATCTTTGCCCTCCCAAATGCGGTATAGAAAGCCCTTTTGCCCCCCCCCCCCCCCCCCCCCCCCACAAGAAACGTTCACCAACATTAACTTCCCGATTGGTCCTTGATGGCAGCCATTTCATCATGAAGCAATGCGCTCATGACAAATGAATATCTAAAGCTCACGTCCTCACTCTTAATTGTGCACTGACAAAAATGGAGACGGACAAATGAGATAATTTAAGCGACCGTAAAAAGATGATTAACCAAATCCCCAAAACAGTCTCGCTTTTTTCCCCAAAGACAGGAAAAGGTCTATGTCGCCTAAAGAAAAAAAAAAAAGTGCTGTAAAGTTAGGCCGTATAAATAAGAGGAAATTAATTAAATGCAGGGCGGGCGGTTTGGCGCCATGGAAAGAATACACAATTTAGAGTCTCGCGCCAAGCAGCCAAATGGACAAAATGAAGGTGATCAGTCATATTTTGCTGCTTTTTGACATTAAGCATATGCTTTTTTTTTTTTTTTTTCTCTCAGAGGTCAGCTAAGCAATTTAGACAAATTGGACAAAATTGCTAAGGTAAACATAGGGAGAGGTCCCCCTAATGTTTCTCTCACTCTCTTTTTCTTTCCCCTCAGTCTCTTTAAGACAATATTTTGTTTAGTAAATCCCTTACCTGAATTTTCTTTCTGTGACGGTACAAAATGACTGCCAGGGCTATCAGGGGCAAGACTGTGTCACCATCCGCCAAGCCAACACAAACCGAGTCCTTCGCCTTAGTAAATACTTAGTAGTCAAACCGCTGCGTGTGTACATGCCACGGACGTCACGTTTAAAATTCATTGTCAACAGCACGATGGCCGAAATTATGCGCACGTATGAGAAAGCTTTGCACGATATGGGAAAAGTAACACGGCCGCCTTGGCAGCATCCGTGTGCCTTTTTTGCAATGTGTGAGATTTTATTTTGATTTTAATAGTTCAAAAATGGTTCCTTATGTCTATCTGCCCACATTTATTTACAATTCGATGTCTGAGCTTAGTGCGTTTGCATGTGACATATCATCAATTTCATGCTTGAGGCGAGATTGACGTACGTTCCCAACCTTTATTAGCACATATTTTATATTGGAAAAATCTCACTAAACAAATGTAAAAAAAAAGAGACATTTACTGTTTTTGATGAACATACAAACAAATTGAAGGTTTACTTAACAAGAAACGATATTTTTTCACATTTTTTTAGACGTTAACAGGCACCAAGGGGTTGTTAACTCATTCACTCGCCGCCATTTTCACATTTCGCAATCCCGTTCGCTCCCGGCTGTTTTACTGGATTTTGACTGATTTTGCAAGGCCCACAGAATATTGTGTTCTATTGTTATAAAAGCATGAAACCTATCAAAAGAAAGATTAAAGCCTCTTTTTCTATCTGTTTCCGTTTTGCAGCAATTAGCATTAGAAGAGAGCTAAGTTTCATCAGTAATCACAAATCTTATTTAAAATTCTAAGTAATTTTTTAAACCTTTTTTTCTACATGGCCCTGGTTGATCTCCTTTGCTCTGCTGCCACCTGCTGGCCGTTTGTGTAATAACTACCATTTCTGCAACCGTTCTTTGCAGTTGAGAGGCTGCATCAAAGCCTTCTGTATGCTCTAGCATTAAAAAACAAACAAACGTATAAATACGTCTTTGGGACACTTAGAACATTAAAAAAAACGTTATTGGCAGAACGACTAATGAGAAATGAGAACGACTAATAAAATTGAATCACTAATTTATAGTGCATTTCATTTCATACAGAACATAACTATGTGCTTCACATGCTGTAATTAAAAGTAATAGGCTCCATCTTAAAAGCAAAGTAAAGAAAAAAAATACTAAAAGAGCATACAGTGCAATAACAAGATTTTTGAAAACAATTTAAAAATAATACTTTGAAAGACCTTACTTAATCATAAAGTAAAATCGCATTTTTTTTAAAGATAGGTTTAAAAGCATTTTCACGTTATAAAACAAAATAAACAAATAAATGACTAAATAAATTGTGACTAAATAAATAGATAAATGACTAAATAATTAAATGTCTAAATAAATAAATAAATGATGAAAAGTGAAAATAAAAATGGATTTATTTCCATTTAGATATAATTTTGGAATTATATATTTTTTATATTCATTTTTATTTTCACTTTTAGACATTTATTTATTTAGTCATTCATTTATTTTGAATTTTGGCAGTTTTGGTCCTCCATACTTTTGGCCCCCGACTCAAATGTCTTCATGTCTGTGCCACAGCATGAGTGTGGCAATGTTTGACAAGTTTTTCTGCCACCTTATTCGATTTATGTAGAATTAAAATGACGATCGCGACCACACCTGCCGAGTGAAGGAATAAGACGTGAAGCGAGGACTCGGTGAGTCTATTTCATTTGGTTGTCATCTATTTATCTAATGACTCCTTCACAGTTTAGACAGTGAGCTCGATTCTGTCCACAGCTATAAGCCTAAAAAAGCACGGCGCTGCCATAAACACTAATCACCTAATTGCCCCTGCCCTGCCTCATTAGAAAACAAGCCCAACTGGAAAATGGCCTTAAGTGGCCTAAATTAATGAGACTTTCATATTGGATGCTGAGTCATCAGAGGCGTGAGTCACGGTGACGTCACCGCGAGGGAAATGGCCGCTCCGTAAACTGTCATTGGGGATTTGAGAAGCGGGGAAGAGGCTGACCTTCTGACCATCGTTAGACATTTCAGACTGTTAGCCATTTTAGATTATGTGTGACTCGGTGTAGACTCATTTGTAGCTGGAGCGCAACCAAGTGGATACATTTGTAGTTGCTGCTCTGCAAAGTGGAAAGGCTGATAAATTGGGATCCAGATGACATGCACCGATATATCTATCAAAGTCCCCCAAGTGACAAAAGTTCAATTAAGGTGCTGTGTCACTGTCAAAAACACATAACCAGAAAGTCATTCGGCAAAAAAGATTCAAACCCAAAGGCTCGCAACGATGACTCTGGCACGGGAGGTGCGACGTTTCGGACTTTAATGCAGACAAGACACGGTAGTGTCGTCGTTAGGGTACAGAGTCTTTATATAGGAAAATAAAAAGTAACAACAGAGAGCAGGGCTAGATTCAGATGGTCTTGACAAAAACACTTGTGTGGCCTGGATGCATGGAAGCAACCTTGAACACATGGAAAAACGGCTTGTAAAGAAGTAAGCTTGCATAGAAGAGTAGGAATAGTAACCTTGACGTGCTGACAGAAACCTCGATGTATTTATTGATTGTCATTCACCGACTAGGGCAATGCACAATTCTATATGACCGAATAAAAGGCCTTTTTGATTAAATAAGATTGACCAGACAAACTAAGAGCAGCTAATACATGATCATAAAAGAGACATAGTAACTGCATACGACTAGACAAACTATGTGACTAATACATCATCATCATAAAAAGACACAGTGACAGCATATGACTAGAAAAACTAAGTGGATCATCATCATCATCATCATAAGAGACATAGTAACTGCATAAGACTAGACAAACTAAGAGGGGATAATACATTATCATCATTAAAAGACATAGCAACTGCATATGACTAGACAAACTAAGAGGGGCTAATACATCATCATCATCATCATCATCATAAAAAGACAGTAACAGTGATAGTAATTACATATGTAGAGAAAAACTAACAGTAGCCAATATATAATCATCATACATTAATATAAGGAACATTGTAACTGCATACGACTAGACAAACTAAACGTGGCTAATACATTATAAAAAGATATAGTAACTGCATACGACTCGACAAACTAAGAGTGGCTAATAAAACATCATCATCACCATAAACATAGTAACTGCACAAGACTTAAAAAACTAAGAGGGGCTGATACATTACCATCATGAAAAGGCATAGCAACTGCATATGACTAGACAAACTGAGTGCCTAATACATCATCATGATAAAAAGACATAGTAACTGCATATGACTAGAAAAATTACGAGTGGCTAATGTGTCATCATCATACATTATCATCATAAGGGACATTGTAACTGCATAAGATTAGACAAACTAAAACTGGCTAATACATTATCATAAAAAGATATAGTAACTGCATAAGACTAGACAAACGAAGAGTGGCTAATATGTCATCATCTTCATCATCATCATCATCATAAGGGACATAGTAACTGTATAAGACTAGACAAACTAAGGATGCCGAATACATCAACATCATGCATTGTCATTCCAAGGGATAGAGTAAGCAACTGACAACATCAACATCATAACACAATAACCCCAACCCCAAAACTGTTACATATGACTCAATGACCCAACACAAAAACACAGTCATAACAGAGTATTTTTCAATATTTCTTTGTTTTTCAAGTCCTCAAAGAGTCCCAGGTACTTCCGTGAAATCCACGATCTGCAACAGTAATAGCGATCCGACATTTGGCCATCTTTCTTTCTCTATGTCACTCCAGCCAGTTCCTCCATTCAGGCGTTTGATTTGGGTCAAGGCCTCCCAAAAGTAATGCCCGTAAGCTCGATAATATGCTCATTTGTAGCGGCTGGGTTCAGGTACGTGGATTCACCAACAGCAGGTCCAGCCTGGCTCACATGGAGCTTACGTTTGGTTTTGGATGGAGATGAGGGGCTCACCAAGGGGGGGGTTAGGTGAAACAGAGGTTACTTAATAAGACTGCTTGTTATTCCAAAAGGGAACCAGCGGGAACTTATAGGCTGTCATTGAGCAGGCACTGACAGCCTTGTAGACTGACACTCCATGTCTCTCCCGAGGGCGGGACTGAGTAGACGACATGTATTTGAGTGAATGCATGAATGTACACGTGAAAATACAGATTTCCAAAAAATACTTGCTGGGGCTTCATGAAATCTCTCTTGAGCGAATTGGTTTTGCATCCATCGGAGTTCATAAGCATCCACATGAATACCTATTTTCAAACGTAATTTTCTCCAAATTTTCTGACGTGAAGCCGGATCTCCACTCTTTCGGCTGTAACGGTTGATTTGCGTCACCGTTACCATCAGACGGGTCTTGCCTCAACACAAAAGGAAATGTTTTTCTAATTTGTATATTTGCTGAGGCCGAAACCAAAGCGCTGGAGCGTGTTAATTAACATCCGAAAAGTACTTCATGATGTTAGCCGCACGTTTGACGTCGGGTCCAAAACTTTGACACAGCCTGTGACCGTTGCCGCCGCCGACCGCCGTTTCCCCGCTCAGCCCCCCTCGCTTATTTAAATTGTGCTTTTTAATGGGAGTCAGATGTGATCATGTTTACAATATACGCTGTCCAAATTACCTGCGAATAACCAAACTGCGGAGGCGGTCGTTATACTCTGAGTAATCACTGGTGGCTTATAACGTTTTATCCTCTTTTCATATCGGTGACCCTCTTTTAACTCATTTGCTCCCAATAACGTGTAAATACGTCTTTTTTTTTGTTTTATGTGTCCCAAAGACGTATTTATACGTTTTTTGTTGTTGTTTTTTTTATGCTAGAGCATACAGAAGGCTTTAATGCAGCCTCTCAAATGCAAAGAACGGTTGCAGAAATGGTAGTTATTACACAAACGGCCAGCAGGTGGCAGCAGAGCAAAGGAGATCCACCAGGGCCATCTAGAAAAAAGCTAAATTACTTACAATTTTAATTAGATTTGTGAAAACTGATGAAACTTAGCTCTCTTCTAATGCTAATTGCTGCAAAACGGAAACAGATAGAAACACTTTTTTTTTTTTTTCCTGATGAAAGAAGAGACTTTAAACTTTCTTGGTAGGTTCCATGCTTTTATCGCAATTGAAGACAATATTCTGTGGGACTTGCAAAATGAGTCAAAATCCAGTAAAACAGCCGGGAGCGAATGGGATCGCGAAATGTGAAAATGGCGGCGAGTGAATGAGTTAAAGAGTCCATGGAAAAAGAAAACTGTAAATAACGACAGAGTGGGCAAAGTGTAGGGCAGCCATTAGTGTCGACTAAGGCTGTGGAAGATGGTACCAAGAACAGCCAGGCCTAACGTATAATGGGGGAGATTTGCAGTTTAAAAAAAATGTGAAAACATTTCCATATAAATGAATCTGTCAGTGAATGACCGCCCCACTCACACGCTCCTCTTCGGCCGTTTAACTCCGAGTAGCGACACATCCAAAGGCCACCTGTGACTTAGCTCGTGAATGGAAGCGAAAGGAAAAGAAGCTCCGTTCTCGTCGTCCAGTTTGAATTCATCGTTTTTCCAAGACAAGGTCTCTTTCATCACATTTCCACGCTTGGTGTTTTATTAGTCTGTTTTTCCCGCGCACGTGTTACAAAAGCGGTGGGCGACGATGGACTCATGATTCAACGTGCGTGTCGGGAAGGTCAAAGTTCAGGGGTTGTAGGATGGTATGGTGAATGGAGGAGGAGAGGAACAGGAAGCGCTTGAGTCGATACAAGAAAGCAGGGCGATGAACGGAGGAGGGAACGATGGGACAAAAGAGAGTTTGACCTTGAACTCTGCAGTAAAAGGAGGGCGACTAAGATGTGTTGCTTACTTAAATACAGTCAAACCTCGGTTTTCGAATTGTTCGAAATCCAAAACAATTTTTCCCATTATAATTAATGTAAATAATTTTAATCCGTTCCAAGTTATTATTATTATTATTATTATTTTACTATTTTACACCAGAAACAGTTTTATTTTAATAGAAGATATCCTATCTAAAATGATGAAAAAAAACCAAAATGCACTTACAGTATTTCTTCAATCTTCATACATATGTTCATTGTTTGCAGCTTTTGGTTTAAGTTGTTTGTGTCTGTATGGGTGTGTGTGAGTGTGAGTGTGTGCTTTCCTAAAGAAAGACAGAAAATAGGCCAATAAGTAAATGTATAAACGTAAGTTGAGGCACTCGCATTAATAAACAAAGCAAATTAAATTAGCGCAGTTAAGCTAGCGACATTTAGAACAACACTTCCGTTTCTCGCTCTTATTGTGAAACTAAATGGTGACACTTCCGGTTTCGGGCTTAGCAGCGCAACATCAACTTTACGAGTGCTACGTGGTAACGTGCGGATGAGGAAACGCCGCCCAAAACATTCGTAACAAACATTTTAGAAGGAACAAGCTATAGCGGATTCTGGCAAGAAGGTTACAGACAAGAAATAAGGACAACAGGACCCACCAAGTCATTGACGCACACGCTAGCTAGCGTCAGACTTCCTGCTGCTATCGTTGCTGCCGAAGGCTGATTCTGTTCAAGCGGCCACACGCACCAACGCGAGGGTAAGTTGTGTTACGTGAACTCGCTTTCCAATGAACAGACTACAAATTATGCAAATTAGGATTCGTCTAGTTACGCAGTTAACAACATATCAGCTTTGTTGCCTTTTCTCCACTCGGCGAGTGAGTCTCGTACGCTCGGCTTTTTTTTCAGTTCGAGAGCCGTTTTTTTTTTTTTTTTTTTTTCGGACGAGTTCTGAGACGTAAAATTCCCAAATTTTCTGGTCGAAAACCGATTTGGTCGAGAACAGAAGCGTTCGAAAACCGAGGTTTGACTGTAAAAGCGAGCCCAATCCGGGTCCATCCATCCATCCATCGAGCACGATTGCGTCCATTTTGACGGATTCCGCTTCAGCAGCAAAACAGTCAAAATGGCAAACGGTGATTATCATGTTCAACATGATTTTGCCTTGAGACCAGAAACTTTACATTACCATGAATTATGGGATTAGAGACAGTTTCCATCCCAATGGCACTTTCCCACACACGGCCTTTTTTCCCTTTAAGCTTCAGGAAGTCCCTTGCCAAGCCACCATGGTTGGTGGAAAGCCATCACTTCCCATCACAACTAAATGTATACCCATCCATTTCCATAGGCTGGTGCACGCAGTCCTATATATTGGATCTATACTTTTGTGGACTGATTGCAAACCATAGCATTTGTGTCACACGTCATACTTTTGCCCGTCGTGCGGTCGCATGGCGGCGGCAGCTTCAAGAGAAGCGCCGCAACTCCTACAACAGCAGAAGGACAGGCAGCCAAAAGACACCCACACATTTGTTAAAGGGTGGCCTGCTTGATGGAAGATGCAACAATTGAACCCGAAGGGAAGAAAAACACAACACAATGCTTTATTATCTGTTTTCCCTGGCGGCTCGTTTTTTTTCCCCCGCAATACTTTTTGTTTTTCTTTTTGGTTTCCTCCAATGTGTTTTTGACAATCCTGCGTGATCGCGACGGCTGCCCCCTTTTGTGTGGGA